>NW_018408507.1:626660-649667 GCF_002113885.1 Mizuhopecten yessoensis
GGTCAAATATGTTAAAAACTTTAAACAACTTCTTCTGAATAACCAAAATGCTCAGGGTGATGATATTTGGTCAGTAGCATACTAGGATCAAGGGCTACCAAGTTTGTATAAATGTATGACCTTGAATCATATTCAAGGTCACAAGGAGCAAATATGTTCAAAATATTTCAACAACTTGTTCTGAATAACCAAAAGGCTCAGGATGTTGATATTTAGTCAGTAGTATATGCTTGGATCGAGGAATACTTTGTTTGTTAAAGTGAATGACTTTGACTTATATTCAAGGTTATAGGGGTCAATTTCTTTTTAAATCTTTAAACAACCTCTTCTGAATAACGACGGGTCCCAAGATGTTTATACTTTGCAAGTTGCATCCTGAGATGAAAGGCTATACAATGTGTTCAACATAATGACTTTGTTCGACTTTTAATCACAGGGGTGAAATGTTAAAAAAACAACAACAGGGTCTTTTGAATGAATTTTAATCATAAATACTGATATTTTTCCTGTAGCTTTATTTTAGATCACTTTTAAGGTTACAAGTGTGAGTTTTATACCAGGTGAGCAATGCAGGCCCATTGGGCCTCTTTTTTAAAAATACGCTGGCACTGCTTTGTCCATGCGCGGAACGACAATATTATGATCGGAGTACTTTGGTTTTGATGTATATAGAGTCAGCTGATAACACAAAATTGTGTTTTAAGTTTTTTTTACAAACTTTGATTGTTATGTGATAAATAGAATCTTGCGTTCATGTTCATGTCATATTGAATTGATTAAACTCGTTTAATAAATTGATATGACAGTCGCCTGAAGGCTTGTGCCATATCAAACTATTGAGCTAGTTTAATAAATTCAATATGACATGGACACTCGTGTAAGATTCTCTATGTATGACACGTTAGTAAGAATTCCTTGTTCAACTATTCATCCTTAGTAAATTCACACTTCAGTCAAATAACAGATGTGGTTATTTTTATATCACTTTATTATGAAAATGGCCATATAACATAATTGCTTATGCAACAAATCAATTTAAGAGAAAGTGAAAGTATATGCCTATGCTTGTGTACTTCATTCTGGTGCTATTCCTATATAAGAACCTGCGTACAACACCTAATCATATGTCTACTTGTTGGTGTACTGTGTTCTGGTGTTGGTGTACTGTGTTCTGGTGTTGGTGTACTGTGTTCTGGTGCTATTCCTATATAAGAACCTGCATACAACACCTAATCATATGTCTACTTGTTGGTGTACTGTATTCTGGTGCTATTCCTATATAAGAACCTGCGTACAACACCTAATCATATGTCTACTTGTTGGTGTACTGTGTTCTGGTGCTATTCCTATATAAGAACCTGTGTACAACACCTAATCATATGTCTACTTGTTGACAGCCTCCTGTTCCAGCCACGCCCACAGTGTCCCCTCCAGGGTCTACGTTACGTCACAGAGGTAATGCATCAGGGGCGAGGGTATCTCCCCAGGGGCCACAGAGACTTCCTGCTCCTTACACACCTATACAGAGTGCCACTCCAGGTATTAGACCAGGTTCACAGCTAGGCATGACCCCAGGAATGCGGCCCGGTGTAACACCTGGTCAGCGACCAGGCATGACTCTAGGTGCAAACAGACCTAGTGCAGAGTGCACAAGTATTCGTACACCACAGATGTCCCGACAGGGTGGCTTGCGTCCACGCATGCTTATGACACCTATGCACAATGGTGTGTACACCTGCCTTATTGTTTTATTAAAATATTTACTTAGTTTAGAGAAAAGTAAATTAAAACATTATCCAGGTGAAAGGCTAAACAGGTAAATTTGTACAATAAGGTTATTTGATCTCCATAGGGTCTGCTCATGCCCTGTATTTCATTTCAAGATCCAAAATTGGTGGCAACAAAATGTGTAGAATATTGAATGTATTTCAGAGAGAAACAAAAAAACACCAATTTGTCTATTCAAAAAGTTGGAAATGAATATACATGTAGTTTCTGAGAGGGAAAAAAAATAATTTCTCCACCATTGTAAGAGTTAGGCTTTTGGTCCTATTTAATTACAGATAGCGCCTTTTTACCAGGAACTACTTTGAAGTTCAAACGTCAACTAACCTAGGGCTACCTCCCATTCTAAGTGTGGTATTGTTGCATGTCACTGCATGTTTGGTTAAATTTTGACAAGATTACAAGATGTCCAGCAGCTCACTCCCTTTAATTATCAAACATTCTTACTGCTAGTTAAATATGATATCTCAATACGTCAAATATTTCAGGCCATTGAAGAAAATGTGTTAATTATTTATAGTTTGGCCTAGTTCTACACACGACTACACGATGCCAGGTAACCACTAGATAATTTAGTGTTAGAAAATAGCTAACACACCTCTGATTGGCCACAGATTGAGCTGATTATCGATGCCAGGTAACCACTAGATAATTTAGTGTTAGGAAATAGCTAACACACCTCTGATTGGCCATAGATTGAGCTCATTATCGATGCCAGGTAACCACTAGATTATTTAGTGTTAGGAAATAGCTAACACACCTCTGATTGGCCACAGATTGAGCTCATTATCGATGCCAGGTAACCACTAGATTATTTAGTGTTAGGAAATAGCTAACACACCTCTGATTGGCCACAGATTGAGCTCATTATCGATGCCAGGTAACCACTAGATTATTTAGTGTTAGGAAATAGCTAACACACCTCTGATTGGCCACAGATTGAGCTCATTATCGATGCCAGGTAACCACTAGATTATTTAGTGTTAGGAAATAGCTAACACACCTCTGATTGGCCACAGATTGAGCTCATTATCGATGCCAGGTAACCACTAGATAATTTAGTGTTAGGAAATAGCTAACACACCTCTGATTGGCCACAGATTGAGCTCATTATCGATGCCAGGTAACCACTAGATAATTTAGTGTTAGGAAATAGCTAACACACCTCTGATTGGCCACAGATTGAGCTCATTATCGATGCCAGGTAACCACTAGATAATTTAGTGTTAGGAAATAGCTAACACACCTCTGATTGGCCACAGATTGAGCTCATTATCGATGCCAGGTAACCACTAGATAATTTAGTGTTAGGAAATAGCTAACACACCTCTGATTGGCCATAGATTGAGCTCATTATCGATGCCAGGTAACCACTAGATAATTTAGTGTTAGGAAATAGCTAACACACCTCTGATTGGCCATAGATTGAGCTCATTATCGATGCCAGGTAACCACTAGATAATTTAGTGTTAGGAAATAGCTAACACACCTCTGATTGGCCACAGATTGAGCTCATTATCGATGCCAGGTAACCACTAGATAATTTAGTGTTAGGAAATAGCTAACACACCTCTGATTGGCCACAGATTGAGCTCATTATCGATGCCAGGTAACCACTAGATAATTTAGTGTTAGGAAATAGCTAACACACCTCTGATTGGCCATAGATTGAGCTCATTATCGATGCCAGGTAACCACTAGATAATTTAGTGTTAGGAAATAGCTAACACACCTCTGATTGGCCACAGATTGAGCTCATTATCGATGCCAGGTAACCACTAGATAATTTAGTGTTAGGAAATAGCTAACACACCTCTGATTGGCCACAGATTGAGCTCATTATCGATGCCAGGTAACCACTAGATTATTTAGTGTTAGGAAATAGCTAACACACCTCTGATTGGCCACAGATTGAGCTCATTATCGATGCCAGGTAACCACTAGATTATTTAGTGTTAGGAAATAGCTAACACACCTCTGATTGGCCACAGATTGAGCTCATTATCGATGCCAGGTAACCACTAGATTATTTAGTGTTAGGAAATAGCTAACACACCTCTGATTGGCCACAGATTGAGCTCATTATCGATGCCAGGTAACCACTAGATTATTTAGTGTTAGGAAATAGCTAACACACCTCTGATTGGCCACAGATTGAGCTCATTATCGATGCCAGGTAACCACTAGATTATTTAGTGTTAGGAAATAGCTAACACACCTCTGATTGGCCACAGATTGAGCTCATTATCGATGCCAGGTAACCACTAGATAATTTAGTGTTAGGAAATAGCTAACACACCTCTGATTGGCCACAGATTGAGCTCATTATCGATGCCAGGTAACCACTAGATAATTTAGTGTTAGGAAATAGCTAACACACCTCTGATTGGCCACAGATTGAGCTCATTATCGATGCCAGGTAACCACTAGATAATTTAGTGTTAGGAAATAGCTAACACACCTCTGATTGGCCACAGATTGAGCTCATTATCGATGCCAGGTAACCACTAGATAATTTAGTGTTAGGAAATAGCTAACACACCTCTGATTGGCCATAGATTGAGCTCATTATCGATGCCAGGTAACCACTAGATAATTTAGTGTTAGGAAATAGCTAACACACCTCTGATTGGCCATAGATTGAGCTCATTATCGATGCCAGGTAACCACTAGATAATTTAGTGTTAGGAAATAGCTAACACACCTCTGATTGGCCATAGATTGAGCTCATTATCGATGCCAGGTAACCACTAGATTATTTAGTGTTAGGAAATAGCTAACACACCTCTGATTGGCCACAGATTGAGCTCATTATCGATGCCAGGTAACCACTAGATAATTTAGTGTTAGGAAATAGCTAACACACCTCTGATTGGCCATAGATTGAGCTCATTATCGATGCCAGGTAACCACTAGATAATTTAGTGTTAGGAAATAGCTAACACACCTCTGATTGGCCATAGATTGAGCTCATTATCGATGCCAGGTAACCACTAGATAATTTAGTGTTAGGAAATAGCTAACACACCTCTGATTGGCCATAGATTGAGCTCATTATCGAGTCAGATTAAGACATTTTTTCAGACCCAATATTTATGCCAAGACTTCTGTACGTGATACATAGTATAAATCCAAATTTTCGAATCATGCATCACATCAGATTAATTTTTTGTTCAAGTGAACTTCTTGTACACTGTGTAAAAGTGTAGGTAAACAAGTGTTCAGGGGCTGAAATTCCACCAACTTTGAGCCGCTTCCTAGCAGTAAGACATAGCAGTATTTTCAAAATGTAGGTTATGTAAGAGGACTGATTTTGCAATTCAAATGAGCAACGATGAGCCCGCAACTTAGTACTGTGTCCTGCCTAGTGACCCCTGTGAGTTTATTGCAGAGTTTGGAATCTTGCATGCTATTCTGTCCCATAGAATTCCGTCTCATAGAAATGTTTGTAAACACTCGAAAAGCAGCCTAGTATACCAACACTCTAATGGTTGTGTACTGAGAGTTATTGAATGTACTGGTACGATCGATACACTGGATGTAATGTGAGGTACATGTATCCATATACACAATCTACTTTTAAAATGAAATGTAGAACTAAAGCAATATGGTGTAAGATATTCAATCAAACAGTAACAGGTATAAACAGTAGGTTGTAGTATACATGTTAATTTATTTTGTTGGCCCAATTACAATTGCGATCTAATTGACACTTCTTGTTGACAATGCGTTTAATGTTGTTTAAATTAATTACCCTAATATTGATTCAATTGGTCAAATCTGTTAACATCTGCGAACAAAATCATCTAAAAAGCCTAAGGGCTAGAGCTCAGTATGCTATGTAAATTAACCATGCACATATTTCAAGGTAAAGTTTTCAATCTGACCGGGGTCAAAGGTCAGTTTGAAGTTGATATTGTAATCTCTTCATGACTACTACTCAAGAATAGTTTGCTAGATTCCAATTTAATTAACTATTAAGAATCACTGAAATAGGAAGGTTATATTTTGTTTAAATGTGGACTGTTGCCTTTCGTGGGTAGAGGGTTAGGGTTCCTAACAGGACAGGTTGATTGTGTTTATATTGAAATGACTACTAATTCATATTCACAGATTTCAACTTAATTTTATATTTGATATCACTGATAGAATAATGATAAAACATATGTTCAATGAAAAAGTGAAAACTGTGTCCCCATCATTAGAAATTCGCTTGGTCCCTAGGAAAGTACTGTGTCCCCATCACTAAAAATTTCCTCAATCCCTACCCCTAGGAAAATACTGTGTCCCCAACACTAGAAGTTCCCTTGGTTCCCTAGGAAAGTACTGTGTCCCCATCACTGAAAATGTCCTCAATCCCTAGAAAGGTACTGTGTCCCCATCACTGAAAATGTCCTCAATCCCTATGAAGGTACTGTGTCCCCATCACTAGAAGTTCCCTTGGTCCCTAGGAAGCTACTGTGTCCCCATCACTAGAAGTTCCCTCGTTCCCTAGGAAGGTACTGTGTCCCCATCACTAGAAGTTCCCTTGGTCCCTATGAAGGCACTGTGTCCCCATCACTAGAAGTTCCCTTGGTCCCTAGGAAGGTACTGTGTCCCCATCACTAGAAGTTCCCTCGTTCCCTAGGAAGGTACTGTGTCCCCATCACAGGAAGTTCCCTTGGTCCCTAGGAAGGTACTGTGTCCCCATCACTAGATGTTCCCTCGTTCCCTAGGAAGGTACCGTGTCCCCATCACAGGAAGTTCCCTTGGTCCCTAGGAAGGTACTGTGTCCCCATCACTAGAAGTTCCCTTGTTCCCTATGAAGGTACTGTGTCCCGATCATTAGAAGTTCCCTTGGTCCCTATGAAGGTACTGTGTCCCCATCACTAGAAGTTCCCTTGTTCCCTAGGAAAGCACTGTGTCCCCATCACTAGAAGTTCCCTTGTTCCCTATGAAGGTACTGTGTCCCGATCATTAGAAGTTCCCTTGGTCCCTATGAAGGTACTGTGTCCCTATCACTAGAAGTTCCCTTGTTCCCTAGGAAGGTACTGGGTCCCCATCACTAGAAGTTCCCTTGTTCCCTATGAAGGTACTGTGTCCCCATCACTAGAAGTTCCCTTGTTCCCTAGGAAGGTACTGTGTCCCGATCACTAGAAGTTCCCTTGGTCCCTATGAAGGTACTGTGTCCCCATCACTAGAATTTCCCTTGGTCCCTAGTTAGCTACTGTGTCCCCATCACTAGAATTTCCCTTGGTCCCTAGGAAGGTACTGTGTCCCCAACACTAGAAGTTCCCTTGGTCCATAGGAAGGTACTGTGTCCCCATCACTAGAAGTTCCCTTGGTCCCTAGGAAGGTACTGTGTCCCCATCACTAGAGGTTCCCTTGGTCCCTATAAAGGTACTGTGTCCCCATCACTAGAATTTCCCTTGGTCCCTATGAAGGTACTGTGTCCCCATCACTAGAATTTCCCTTGGTCCCTAGTAAGCTACTGTGTCCCCATCACTAGAAGTTCCCTTGGTCCATAGGAAGGTACTGTGTCCCCATCACTAGAAGTTCCCTTGGTCCCTAGGAAGGTACTGTGTCCCCAACACTAGAAGTTCCCTTGGTCCCTAGGAAAGTACTGTGTCCCAATCACTGGAAAGTCTCTCTTTCCCTAGGAAGGTACTGTGTCCCCATCACTAGAAGATCCCTGTTGCAATTTCGGTGACCATTAATGCTTTTCAGTAAATAGTTGATAAGGATTTAAAAGATGAAATGATTCCTGATCAACTAAAATATTTAAATCATTTTTAAAAGATAATGATTTCTCTGATAATTTCATGTATGCAGTTGCAAGGAATTTCCAGATGAACCAAGTTAGTGTGTAGAGAAATATTGCTAACATACTTGGGTATGTATATATTTAAGATAGAAATATCCACCCTGAGGCTACAGAATGTTCCTGGAGACTATTTAAGGAATGACCAAGATTTTGTTTCGGTATATACGGTATATACCAAAACAAAATCTTGGGCATTCTTTATAATTTGATTTTAAAAAAGAAGACAAACATGTTGTAAATGCACAGTTAAAGATTTATTTAATTTTTACGTAAACTAAACAATAGCGCTAAAAAAAGCAGCGTTATAATTTTGCATTCTGAAGTGTAAAAAGTAGTTCCGTCATCAGTTGTTTTTCTTTTTAGGTATATACAATATATACCAAAAAAAATATTATGGGGGAGATAGGCAAAATTAAATTATATGACTATAATATGTATATATGAATAAGATTGCAATAAATTACTTGGATAATAAAAGCAAGCGAAATAGATTGAAATGATGTCAAAGTTGTTGCAGCATGACGTCATCTCATTGAACCTATATTTGTTATGTATACTCTGTGAGACTCGGCTATCAGGACTTTGCTAATCTGATGGCTTGAATTTGTCGTAAGTCTGATGCATAAATGTATTTATTTCTGTACTTGCATGTGTTTTTGATGTTGATTTATTGTGTGAAGTTTGTCAATTTTTCCTCTTTTTTTTTTTAAAACTTGTTCCATTAAAAGAATCTGAAACGCAGTGTATTTACCCAAAGTCCTACATATCTACTGCACCCTTTCGCCAATAAGAGGCTGAGCTTAACACTTGCTACACAGTGTCACTGTAAAAACACCTTCTAATTTGAGCAGATATTTTCAGCACATCATCAGACGATAGGCAGTTCAAATCGTCTTTCATCCATGGTTCATCATTAATCATTCTTGTGTAGAGTTTGTAAGGCTTGCAATATTGGAAAAACAAGAAAAGGTCTTTAATGTCTGGTATATCTTTAACTCATTCACCCCTGAAACCGCATTTGACCGCTTCCAATTCAAAGGCTGGAATAGTTCATTATGAAATTTCAGGGGTGAATGAGTTAAAAGGGTGTATAATAAAAGCTGTTACAAATATTTCCAATCCGCACATGCCAAAAATAATAGTGCAAATTGATCGTAAATTCAAATCTTGCACACAATACCAGTTTCAACAAAGTTTCCAGACATGATTACTATCACCTGAAGTTGTGCATCCAGGTATTATTTTCTCATTCTGACCTTTTTTTACAAAGTTATGGCCCTATGTTGAAAAATCCTTGTCCGGACAACTTCTCCAAAACTACTGGGACAATTTCAATAAAAGTGTTCAAGTTTGATAACTACCACCTGATGTTGTGCATCCAGGTATTTTTTTCCAACCCTTTATAATGGAGTTATGGCCCTTTGTTGAAAAATCCTTGTCCTGACAACTTCTCCTAATCTACTAGGCCGTTTTCAAGAAAGTTTACAGATATGGATATAACCCCCTGATGTCGTGCATCAGGGTAGTATTTTTTCATTTCAACCCTTTTAAGGAGTAATGGCCCTTTGATAAAAATCTTTGTCCTGACAACTCTTCCTTAACTACAAGGACAATTTCAGCATAACTGGTTCATCTGGGCAATCATTATACCTTAGTTAGCCTTTGGCTTACAGTTCTGGTTTATATAGGAGCAGGGGAAGGGGGGTATTAGTTAGCCTTTGGTTTACAGTTCTGGTTTATATAGGAGAAGGGGTATTAGTTAGCCTTTGGTTTACAGTTCTGGTTTATATGGGAGCAGGGGTATTAGTTAGCCTTTTGTTTACAGTTCTGGTTTATATAGGAGCAGGGGGAGGGAGTATTAGTTAGCCTTTGGCTTACAGTTCTGGTTTATATAGGAGCAGGGGTAGGGGGGTATTAGTTAACCTTTGGTTTACAGTTCTGGTTTATATAGGAGCAGGGGTATTAGTTAGCCTTTGGTTTACAGTTCTGGTTTATATGGGAGCAGGGGTATTAGTTAGCCTTTTGTTTACAGTTCTGGTTTATATAGGAGCAGGGGGAGGGGGTATTACTGTATTTGGAAAAATGGTGAAGCGCATAGGGTAAGAACAAAGTTTACTGAAGGGAAATTTGAATTTAAGTGAAAGATCCTATACATTGCTTTCAGCTTTTAACCTTTATGCTATATATGACTTTAGGCAGGACCCCCGGGCCTCCTCTGCCCCGACCTGTTCTGCCTCGGGAGAGGAGCACCACAGATAGACTACTCGAGTACCTTGTAGGAGATGGCCCTCAGAACAGGTTCGCTCTCATCTGTCGATACTGCCACAGTCACAACGGAATGGCTCTCAAGGAGGAGTTTGAGTATTTAAGTGAGTAGTATATCAATGTCTGCCAGACTTCATTTGGAGGTTAGCAGTTTTATCTCACCTCGTTCGTCTGTTATACCTCCCTCTGCCTGTCAGCAATTCCTTCAAATATCTTCTTCCAAGGAACCATTGAACGGAATTTTATTTACAAAATTTGACTGGGAGCACCTTAAGGGATGGAGATTCAAAACATATAACTGGAGGAGCTAAGGGGCCAAACAGGGGTAATTTAGCCATATCTAAAACATATAACTGGAGGAGCTGAGGGGCCAAACATGGGTAATTTAGCCATATCTAAAACATATCTCCTCTGCAACAATGCGATGGATCTTAAACCTATTTTGTTGGAAGCATTCCCAGATGATGGGGAATCAAATGTGGTAGTATTACTTTATACCAAATGCAGCCTTGGTATTGTAATTTTGTTACTTGCAGTATCTACTACAAATACTGCCCTGCTGCCAATTCTATTTCATCGGTGGAATAGTTTATCCAACACATATGGAATAGTCATGACAAGACACTCGAAAAACATGCTTGTCAGTTTTCAAAACTTTGCATTGATTTCATTGTTTCAAAAGAAATATGTATAGGCTAAATTTTCTCACATACTCGAGAGGGATTAATAGAATCTAGATTTGTAGTTTTGGGAAATGGAAGTTCTACACAATGTAGAATTTGGAGGTCAGAACTGAGGTTTGCTGAGGTGGTTTTGTCACCAACTTCTTCACCTGACAGTTTATTTTCTATATAACCAGCACCTACATGATGCTATGATCTATTTTGAACATTGTTGTTTCCTTTGCTATTCTTAACTGCTTTTCTCCCATATTTTGTCTCAAAATGGTGATTGTTGTAATTTTCCGGTAATCCTGGTATCATTGCTGTTACCTCTGAATGCACACTGACACTGTAAAACTGAGTTTCCTATAATGTAATATGTACCCTCCCCTGTTTTGTTGTAGGCTTTCGATGTTGCTATTGCTACCAGATGAACCTAGCTAAGAAACAGAAGCCTTATGCTCCAAAACTAGACACTGTGACAGCAACAACTGGAGTTCGACCGTTACAAAAGCCTTCAGGAGCAGGTAAACAACCACATCTACCTATACTCTATACTGGGGTCAGGTAAACGACCACATCTACCTAGAGCTATACTGTGGTCAGGTAAATGACCACATCTACCTATACTCTATACTGGGGTCAGGTAAACGACCACATCTTCCTATACTCTATACTGTGGTCAGGTAAACTACCACATCTACCTATACTCTATACTGGGGTCAGGTAAACTACCACATCTTCCTGTACTCTATACTGGGGTCAGGTAAACGACCATATCTTCCTATACTCTATACTGGGGTCAGGTAAACTACCATATCTTCCTATACTCTATACTGGGGTCAGGTGAACTACCACATCTACATATACTCTATACTGGGGTCAGTTAAACTACCATATCTTCCTATACTCTATACTTGGGTCAGGTAAACGACCACATCTTCCTTTCTCTATACTGGGGTCAGGTAAACAACCACATCTACCTTTACTCTATGCTGGGGTCAGGTAAACGACCACATCTACCTTTACTCTATGCTGGGGTCAGGTAAACTACCACATCTACCTTTCTCTATACTGGGGTCAGGTAAACGACCACATCTACCTTTACTCTATGCTGGGGTCAGGTAAACTACCACATATACCTATCTCTATACTGGGGTCAGGTAAACGACCACATCTACCTATCTCTATACTGGGGTCAGGTAAACTACCACATCTACCTATACTCTATACTGGGGTCAGGTAAACGACCACATCTACCTATACTCTTTACTGGGGTCAGGTAAACGACCACATCTACCTTAACTCTATACTGGGGTCAGGTAAACTACCACATCTACCTATACTCTATACTGGTGTCAGGTAAACTTTACTCTATACTGGGGGTCAGGTAAACGACCACATCTACCTATACTTTATACTGGGTTCAAAAGGTACACTTGCTTTGCTCCTTCCAACCTCGTATTTCAAGGCTTACCGTAGGATGAGTCTTGTTCAGTCTTGAAACCATTCTCCTTTAAATGATGAATCAAATTGATGTCAAGTATGATGTCGAATTTCAAACTGACGAAGGGAAACATTTGGACTTTAGATAAGGTATTTCTGATAAGGGGATGTGCATTGATTATAGATGTTTTGAAATTCAGAAAACTTGTTTAAAAAGATAGCACTAATGTTACTTACACACAATTTGTAAAACATAACCATTTCATTAGGACATAACCCATTCAGCCATGAAATTTAGGTCCGTTTCATTTGTGATTCTCAATTCTTTAACTCTTAATTTCATAGATATTGGATTTGTCTTCTGTAGATTTTTCAAAGCATGATGATGAAGAAGAAGAGGAAAGTGAAGAAGAAGATAGTGAAGAAAGCTCTGAGGAAGTAAATGGTGATGATATTGCCACAACCAGTCAGCATAATACAGAGTCAAGTTCTCAGGAAGGAGTAGCAGAGGCCAGGGGTCAGGCAGAGGCCAGGGGTCAAACAGAAGTTGGAGGTGAAGAACTAGAAAGTCTCACCAGTTCAACAGACAACATTGAGGAAGATATGGAAGTAAATGGAGTGCATGTTTTAGATGAAGAAGTGGGAGTAGAATCAGAGAATGGGGAGAAAGTTGAGGAAACTAAGAAAGTTGAGGAAACAAGAGTTGATGAAATCCCAAAGGCAGAGGCAGCGTCAGAGTAAAATAGTTATGTACTAAGTCATTCAATGAGGGCTAAATGAGTGTATGGGGGAGGTGGAGGGCACCTGTAATTAACATATTGTGGGCAGTGGGGCTAAATCCAGATCTGCCTACCATGCCCTATATTAGTCTGTTTTAATACTTGTTGGGTGGTGGGGCCTCTGAAAAAGTGCCCCCCATCCCTCCCATACTGTTAATTTTGGAATATCCAAATATTCAGCACCAAGTTATTTCACGTTCTACTGCCTGATATATTTGTAGGATATTTTACCATACCCTTTACAGGCTAAACGTTCAATACACACTGTCAAACTAGAGTCTGCCCTGTCTAAATGTTATCTACATCGACCAAATCCAGAACTCTGTAAACTGGCCATGTTACCTAGTCCCAGTGCTGTACAGTTAAGAAGGTGAACTCTGTGAGAAAAATTATAATATTATCTCACCAGCAAACATAACTGAAAATAATTAAAGAATAGAAAGCAGGATATAATTTCGAGTCAATAACAAGAAAATGGTGATTTGATGTGTCATCAAAATCTGATAACTGGATGAAACGAAACTCGTGCAAGAAAAGAAATTGTTTACACTGGTCCCATTGGTTACACAGATTACCGTTTGCTACACAGGTTACTGTTGGTTACACTGGTTCCCATTGGTTACACAGTCCCCATTGGTTTCAAAAGTTACCATTGCTTACACAGAGGGGCCACGGTGGCGAAGTGGTGAAGGCATCTGACATTCTGCTACCACTAGCCCTCCACCACTTGTCCATGGGTTCGAGGCCTACACGGAGCAGTCGCCAGGTTCTGGCCTTAGATCAGGGTTTTTTCTCTTTCCTCCACCACCAAAACCTAGCGCTTCCTTAAATGACCGTAGCTGTTATTAGGACGTAAACAAAAACAAACCATTGTTTGCACAGGTTACCATTGGTTATACAGGTACTTTTTGGGTCTTTGTTCTGCACCATTGCTTCTGTTTTGAGTAGGGAGAACAGCAGGACACCAGGCAGTCATGATCAGGATAAAGGTGTCTTATCACTATGTTCTTTCTTAGATTTTTCACGCTGGTTCCGTTACTACAGTACTATATTGTACAGTACTATTACCATTACACCATTAATGTACAGTACTATAACCATTACACCAATAATGTACAGTACTAACTATAACCATTACAACAATAATGTACAGTACTATTGCCATTACACCAATAAGGTCCAGTACTATTACCATTAAACCAATAATGTACAGTAATATTACCATTACACCTATAATGTACAGTACTAACTATAACCATTACAACAATAATGTACAGTAATATTGCCATTACCCCAATAATGTACAGTACTATTACCATTACACCAATAATGTACAGTACTATAATCATTACACCAAATAATGTACAGTACTATAACCATTACACCAATAAGGTACAGTACTATTACCATTACACCAATAATGTACAGTACTATAACCATTACACCAATAATGTACAGTACTATAACCATTACACCAATAATGAACAGTAATATAACCATTACACCAATAATGTACAGTACTATAACCATTACACCAATAATGTACAGTAATATTGCCATTACACCAATAATCTACAGCACTTTTACCATTACACCAATAATATACAGTACTATAACCATTACACCAATAATATACAGTACTATAACCATTACACCAATAATGTACAGTACTATAACCATTACACCAATAATGTACAGTACTATAACCATTACACCAATAATGTACAGTACTATAACCATTGCACTAATAAAGTACAGTACTATTACCATTACACCAATAATGTACAGTACTATAACCACTACACCAATAATGTACAGTACTATAACCATTGCACTAAGAAAGTACAGTACTATTACCATTACACCAATAATGTACAGTACTATAACCAGTACACCAATAATGTACAGTACTATAACCATTACATCAATAATGTACAGTACTATAACCAGTACACCAATAATGTACAGTACTTTAACCATTACACCAATATGTACATTACTATAACCATTACACCAATAATGTACAGTTCTATAACCATTACACCAATAATGTACAGTACTATAACCAGTACACCAATAATGTACAGTACTTTAACCATTACACCAATATGTACAGTACTATAACCATTACACCAATAATGTACAGTACTATAACCAGTACACCAATAATGTACAGTACTATAACCATTACACCAATATGTACAGTAATATTACCATTACACCAAATAATGTACAGTACTATAACCATTACACCAAATAATGTACATTACTATAACCATTACCCAATAATATACAGTACTATGACCATTACCCAATAATGTACAGTACTATAACCATTACACCAATATTGTACAGTACTATAACCATTACACCAATAATGTACAGTACTATAACCCTTACACCAATAATGTACATTACTATAACCAGTACACCAATCATGTACAGTACTATAACCATTACACCAATATGTACAGTAATATTACCATTACACCAAATAATGTACAGTACTATAACCATTACACCAATATGTACAGTAATATTACCATTACACCAAATAATGTACATTACTATAACCATTTCACCAATAATATTCAGTACTATTACCATTACACCAACAACCTGTTTAACATTCAATTTGATATTAATAGGAGTGTTTCAATGTTTTAATGGTGTAAGCATGGTACCTGTGATCGTAAAGATGTGTTTGTCCAGCACCAATTAAATCAGGGTCATGGAAAGAGGCAAAAACTGTCCTACATCACCTTGATTATGAGACTGTATGTTCTCTTTTATATTATTATCCCCCGCTTTCACCGAAACGGGGGATATTCATTTGGGTTTGTCCGTCTGTCTGTCACGCTTCGTTTCCATGCAATAACTACAACAAATGTTAACCGATTTTCTTCAGACTTGGTCACAGGGTTAAATGCCTGAAGGGGTTGGCCAAGTTTGATGACCACTTTAATCGGACTCCATTTGGCCGAGTTATGGCCCCTTGATTAACGAAATACGTCATTATCTGCAGTTTCTGCTTAATAACTCTAGCAAATATTAGCCAAATTCCTTCAAACTTGATAACAATGTTTGTGTTCCTCTGTCTTTCCACCCATCTTGGGCACTCTTTGGTTTTCGTGTGATAATTGCTGTAGATATTGTGCAGATATTTCAACCAAATTCCGTATGCACATCTGACTCATTCTAAGTTTGCCAACCGATGTGATTTGTGCATATTTACGGATAATTAATGAAGTATAAGGCTGCTTTTTTTCTTCAAAATTTCAAGCTATACATTTTTTCTCAACAGCACGATACTCACATGTTTAAACCTAACCTCAATAATGTTTACCTAAAATATGTCCTGCAAGCGGGGGATATAGATTCCACGAATTTGCTTGTTTATATTGCTGACTATAACAGTGTATAACTGTAAGATTATGACTGTGTTACTAACAGTGTATGACAGTTACAATGTATGACAGTTTTATAACTGTTATAGTGTATGACAGTTACAATGTATGACAGTTTTATAACTGTTACAGTGTATGACTGTTACAATGTATGACAGTTTTATAACTGTTACAGTGTATGACAGTTTTATAACTGTTACAATGTATGATTGTTATATTGCAAACTTGTGCTGACTATTTCTACCGTATGGCCTGTATACAGTGGGAAAGTGATGGGACTCTCTACCAAATTTCGAAGTTATTTAACTTTATGGTGCAATTTTATTATTTACATGCATGTATTGATTATTAAGGTGTAAGTATCAGTGTGAAATAGAAATCTTTTCATGGAAGCATTGTATACATGGAACTTATTTATTGTATTGTTTGGGTGTTATTGTAATGATTTGGGAATGTTTTATTGCATCAAACTGTTTGAAATTTAATCTTTAAACACCATTTAGTGGAAGAAAAAAAGGCCCATTTAAAAAGAAATAAGTTTTGTGTTGTGTGGCGGTGTTGGTTTGGTGTGTTGAGTACAGGTATATTTCTGTAGTGTGGAGTATTCTATATGTAAGTTTGGTTACCTGGTCAGGGGTCGACACTAACACTAGTCCGCTAGTCCTGGACTAGCAGATTTCAGTGTGAAGTCAGGGGTCGACACTACCGCTAGTCCGCTAGTCCTGGCCTAGTAGATTTCAGTGTGAAGTCAGGGGTCGACACTAACACTAGTCCGCTAGTCCTGGCCTAGTAGATTTCAGTGTGAACTGTCTTCACACTGAAATCTACTAGTCTAGTACTAGCGGACTAGTGTTAGTGCCGACCCCTGCTGGTACATGTATATCATTAATGGTTTGGTGTTGTGTTATGTCTACATCTGATATATGTGCCGGGCATATAATGGTACCCAAAATCTAGTCAACGATTCATCCACACTAATGTTTATGTCGTCTTTGATTCTGCCAGACTTAGACAACATGAATATCTTAAATGTTTGGAGTAAGATCCCATGATATGAAGTAGAGCATTAAGTTAACGCTGTACTATTACAGCTTTGTGGTCTTGTCTTACAAATTTATCATTATAATCTGCGGGTAAAATCTTTGAATTGTGCAATGTTCATCAATGTGCTTATTATCAATCCACACGCTTAAACATCCATTCTACATGATAATATTCATATCAATTACCTTTGGTTATGTTTGTTCCCAATAGAAACGAACAGTGCTTGTATTCCTATGTGTTTGAATGTTTTATTCATCAATAATTTCATATTTAAGAACAGTAAGTTTTATACATGTATATAAATGTAAACTTGCAGAATATTTTTGAAAACATACCAAAAAGTAAACATATGACAATAGTTAATACATACCGAGACGGAGTAAGTTGTTACCCCCGTACAAATTGCTCTAAAAGGGATAGTTTTGACAAGTGTGTTAAACACCTGGTGTGGGTTTGTATCGTAGATTTCGCATCTGTGCTGTAGTTGAGCATTAAGCTTTGGGATCACGGATCACTCTACTTTTACTGATATAGGATGTAATGGAAATGAAAAATGTGTGAGAATTTTGTGAAGAAAGTTTACCAACAGCATTCATTAGGTAAAAGTACAACATTCTAGCCTTTCCAATGCAGGTATAATGAGCTTATGTCACACTCTGAATTGTTTAGGAATTCATGTTTATTTTTTTTACTTGATCTTGAAAAAGATGTGGAATATTATTTGGTATACTTCAAGAAGTAATGTTTTGGTAGAAAATTTGTCGTCTTTCCTTAAAAAATGTATCTTTAGTCTCAACAGAGACTCACATGTTGACACCCATCACACAGCTGTATATAAATAGGTAGAGTATTAATTAAGCCCACCACAGTCAACCAATCACCGATCAGGCATAATGTTTTGAAAGATATTGTTGATGAAAAAATTACAATACAGTGTCACAATGTTGTGTTAATGTAAAACACTTGAAGTCTTCCCCAAAGTCAATAGTGGGATTTTTTTTTTTTTTAAATTGATTTCTTTCATTATCTTAATTTAAATTTGCGAACAGTATTCATACGTTTCTGAAGTCTTTATATTGAAATATTCTCTAACAGCATTCCAAGGTTATTCAGCTTGTGACATCTACATATATTAGAATATGATAAACACCTTGGCCTATACATTATATGATGTTTCAGTGATAGCTACACTTATTTATCATTTAAATATCTATGTAACAAAAGCTTTTCACAAAATATTGTGTTTTATGATACAGAATGTAATATTCCGAGCTATGTACACTTGGGCAAGTAATGTGTACTTGATAATATGATATTAACAATGCTTTTCCCAGATTTGTTACAAAATGTTTACCAAATGTTCTCCCAATTCCCACCTTTTTGTTGAGTGTAGACCGTTAAATATTGTAAACAGATTCCTATTGGATCCTGTCAAACAGTGCTCAGCAATGTCAGTCTCCTTTCTAATATTGAGATTTTGCATTTTAATTTATATGAAAGGCTCCAAGTCACAATGAAAAGTGCTAATATTTATTTATACATTGTATTTCATTTGCAATCTTTTGTCTGTCTGTTAGACCTTTCTTTGAACTCATTCAGGTCTAATTACAGCCAAATTTGGTAGGAAGGATCCCTAGGTGATGTTGTTTCAGATTTAAGGACTTCTTGGGGCCATAAATGGGCAAAAAATGGTAAAACTTGAAGTATTGAAAAAAATGTTCCTGTAACAGACCGTCAATCAGATGATCTTAGTATGTAGCACCTGTAGTACAAAATCATAAAGGAAAACAAGTTCTGACTATAAGAGGGTGCACTTTGGAATCCAGTTTTCAATATTTGACAGTTTTAACTGTCAAATATCTTCTTTAGATGAACCAAAGATCCTAGAGTCATGATATTTTTCCAGTAAATCCTGGCATGAATTGCTAAAAAGATTGCAAAAACAATGACCTTTACCTTTATTCAAGATCAGAGGGGTCAGATTTGTCAAAATACTCAGACTGTATTTATGATATTCTAAAGAGTCCTGATATATTGCCAGTAGTTTGCTAGCATGGAGTCGTACAAAATTTGTAAAAGAAGTGACCTTAATTAACCTTTAGTCAAAGATGATTTGAGTTTTATAACTGTTAATGTCGGTGAATGTGCGTTTCTATCATTGTTTGTATTAATGAATGCGAGTTCTATATTGACTGTTAGAAAATAAAAAGTGTTAATTAAGGCCTTTGTTACACCTTCACAATACTGGAGCAAAAACAATTCCACATATTACAAGTACTGGACAAGTAGACGGTATCCTCTACTGATATAGCCTGAATTGTATTTCTATCTGTTGTGTGTATGTGTACAAAATATAAGAGTGGAATGTTAGTGAAGGAGCGTTGTTGATTATAATACTACGGCTCGGTGTGTGTATAATTAAATGATATTTATGTGATACATATGAAAATTGTACAAGAAAGTCATAATGCTATAAAGTCAATATTCATAACTACTGCAAAACCGTTAACTTTATCAGACATCTGATATTTTTTAGGGAATTAATATGGACACTTGAATGACATGTTTCCCATAAAACAACATATAAGCAAAAAGAATGTTTACATTGAATGTAACCCATCAATTGAAAGATGAGATGTTAGGTACATTCATGACAGCCTAACAACAGGACACTGATTGTTCACTATCACAATGTGTGTGTTTAGTCAGAAGCTGATACAGTAGATATACATATTTCAGCACTTTCTTATGCATGCTAATTATACCCTCCGCAACGGAGTTAGGGGGGGTATACTGGAATCAGGTTGTCCGTCCGTCTGTGGATGCAATGTAGTACCGTGTACTCCTCCTAAACTACTGGATGGATTTCAATTAAATTTGCTGATAACAATCCTTGCAGCTTGGAGATGTGTGCGAAGTACTTTTCATAGGGTTATCTCCCCTTTTCAGGAAGTTATGGCCCTTGGTTCATTAACCTTCTCTAGACCATGACATTGTATATAAAATGCAAGAACTTTTTAACTTTTTATTCAATTCCTTCCAAATTTGGTATAGTAATACTAGAAGCAATAATGTTTAACATTTACATATATATTTTGGTTAGGTTTCAACTTTCCGCGTTTTGAAAGGTCAAAGGTCAGGAATGAATTACATTACTGAAATGGCTAAATATCTCGGAAAGGGAAGTTATTTTGTATATTCATATACATTAAAATATTGTAGGCATGAATGCAATCTACACTACTGACAGCTTTCAAGGTCGTGGGATCAGAGGTCAAAGGTCACATGTAAATTACGTTACCGATATCGCGGAAACAATAGGTATTTACATAAAAATAACCTAGCAAATTGTGCAGGCTATATTATGACATCTTTAGCGATTTGTTGAAGACTTATATAGGCTAAGTTTTAAGTTGGTATGTGTTCAGTACACAATGCTAACAGCATTTCAATCACACATAGATTCAGCACTAAAATGTTTTCATTTGGACCAACCAATAAACAGCCAACTTTTCCCCCACCAGATCACTTTATATTGTTAAACAATGAGAATTTACCCAGACGAAGTTTAATGGTTTTACAGTAACAACGCTTTCCTAATGTGTAAAGTTAGTAACATGGCAATCAGTCCTTGTTATTGTTGATACATAATCTAAGTGGAGTGGTACGCTTGTTTCAGTTAGATTGACACTAGGAAATAGTCATCTACATATCTACAGCATTGTCTCTTACTGCATTAAATGTGAAATGTCTTTACTGAATGTTGAAAATCCATGATGGCGCCGAGACATGATACTAGTGTGCCGTCGGTGACACAGATGGAGATAACGTGGTGTATACCTTGTGGATATTTTAACTGTGTGAAACATACACATATATTTTTGTTTTGATCAAGATTGTTATTAAAAGGTAAAATGAAGAATAAGGTTTGATTTATGGTTGTTATTTGTTACAATCCTGTGTGTCTTGAATACATTTGAACATAACTGTGCTGAAAACTTCGTAAATGTTCAACAGCACTGTGCTGCATACATCGTAAATGTTCAACAGCACTGTGCTGCAAACATCGTAAATGTTCAACAGAACTGTGCTGCAAACATTGTAAATGTGCAATAGCACTGTCCTGCAAACATCGTAAATGTGCAATAGCACTGTCCTGCAAACATCGTAAATGTTCAACAGCACTGCTGCAAACATCAAAAATGTGCATTAGCACTGCTGCATACATCGTAAATGTGCAATAACACTGCTGCAAACATCATAAATGTGCAATAGCACTGCTGCAAACATCGTAAATGTTCAACAGCACTGCTGCAAACATCATAAATGTGCTGCAAACATCATAAATGTGCAATAGCACTGTGCTGCCAACATCATTAATGTGCAATAGCACTGCTGCAAACATCGTAAATGTTCAACAGCACTGCTGCAAACATCATAAATGTGCAATAGCACTATGCTGCAAACATCGTAAATGTTCAACAGAACTGTGCTGCATACATCATAAATGTTCAACAGCACTGCTGCATACATCGTAAATGTTCAACAGAACTGTGCTGCATACATCGTAAATGTTCAACAGAACTTTGCTGCATTCATCGTAAATGTTCAGCAGAACTGTGCTGCATACATCCTAAATGTGCAACAGCACTGTGCTGCATACATCGTAAATGTTCAACAACACTGCTGCTAACATCGTAAATGTTCAACAGAACTGTGCTGCAAACACCGTAAATGTTCAACAGAACTGTGCTGCAAACACCGTAAATGTTCAACAGAACTGTGCTGCAAACATCGTAAATGTGTAGCAGCACTGTGCTGCATACATCGTAAATGTTCAACAACACTGCTGCAAACATCGTAAATGTTCAACAGAACTGTGCTGCATACATCGTAAATGTTCAACAGAACTTTGCTGCATACATCGTAAATGTTCAGCAGCACTGTGCTGCATACATCGTAAATGTTCAACAGAACTGTGCTTCATACATCGTAAATGTTCAACAGAACTGTGCTGCATACATCGTAAATGTTCAACAGAACTGTGCTGCATACATATAAATGTTGAACAGTTGCACTTCAATTCATAAACTTACGTCTAAAAAAACTAAAAAATTATAGTCATCTTTCTAGGTGGGCTATTTTGGTTTATTAATTAATTGAAACAAAAATGATCACAAATGGTGACGGAACAATCTTTTGCGGTAACAACGTCATATTTCTCTAACAGTATGAGAGGGAAAATCTAAACAGATTCGAATGAGAAATTATTCCTGTGTAATAGCTCTTGCTATTGTTTTTCAAGATACAAAAGTATATTGGGACGTTTTGGTGAACATGATCAAATATCCTCTAGCATGTAGCAGAAAAACTTCAGGCGATGCAATACTATATTGCACAGTGAGTGTCCTGTTAAGATCGGACAGATAAAATGGTGTTCATATTGCTGTAACAAGAAAGGAAGTACGCACCAGCCAAACTGGGATTTGAACCCAGGACTCTAGATGGACACTATAAGCAACTTAGCGCTACATGGTTGCTGGTGGTCTACCCAGACAAGTTCTGATACACTCTTCTTCAACAAAATATTTGACCCGGAAGCACCAGAACTGATACCACTTTCTCTAAGTAAATTGAATTGGGTGATGCCAATGTAACAGGAAAAGAAAAATGTCATATGCAGACCGGCATTAAAAACCAGGACCACTGATCTGTAGACAAACTCAAACCAACTACGGCTACACTTACAAAATTCCCTTTCACTTATTCTTTAGTTTTATCACAGGACTCGGTAAGCTCTAGTCTTGTCACAGAAC
>NW_018408507.1:653077-656536 GCF_002113885.1 Mizuhopecten yessoensis
TACTCGGTTAGCTCTAGTCTTGTCACAGAACTATAGTTTATCACAGTACTCGGTAAACTCTAGTCTTGTCACAGAACTATAGTTTATTACAGTACTCGGTTAGCTCTAGTCTTGGCACAGAACTATAGTTTATCACAGTACTCGGTAAACTCTAGTCTTGTCACAGAACTATAGTTTATTACAGTACTCGGTTAGCTCTAGTCTTGTCACAGAACTATAGTTTATCACAGTACTCGGTAAGCTCTAGTCTTGTCACAGAACTATAGTTTATCACAGTACTCGGTAAGCTCTAGTCTTGTCACAGAACTATAGTTTTATCACAGTACTCGGTAAGCTCTAGTCTTGATGCAGTACATGTGAGTGCTTATCTTGTCAATTTATTTGTGAGCTCTAGTGAGTGCTTGTGAGTACTTTTCTTGAATTATCTCAGAATTATTGTATTGGCATATTTTTAATTTTGAGTTCTTGTCGCAGTACTCTTGTGATCAAATCTCGTCACAGTTTTTGTAATTTCTTGTTATGTCTGAGTTTTCATGAGTTCTTGTCTGGTCACATGACTATAGTCTTATCACAGTACTCGTGAGTTCTAATCCTGTCACAGTATTCGTGAGTGACAATCTTGTCGGACTACTTGTGAGTGCCAATCTTGTCGGACTACTTGTGAGTAACAATCTTGTCACATTACTCGTGAGTTCTAATCCTGTCACAGTACTCGTGAGTGACAATCTTGTCGGACTACTTGTGAGTGCCAATCGTGCCAAAGTACTCGTGAGTGCCGATCCTGTCACAGATCTCGTGAGTGACAATCTTGTCGGACTACTTGTGAGTGCCAATCTTGTCGGACTACTTGTGAGTAACAATCTTGTCACATTACTCGTGAGTTCTAATCCTGTCACAGATCTCGTGAGTGACAATCTTGTCGGACTACTTGTTACAATCTTGTAAAAAGAGCCTCATAGTGTAAAAAAGTAGATTTACAAGCCCATGAACAAGAAACAAGAGGTATATTGGCTTTAATGGTCACCTGAGAGGGAAAACAATTTTTACTTGTGCGACGAAGCCGAAAAAAAGTACATATCAAACTAAAAACGCCTTTCTGACTGTGGGATATGACATTTATATAAAGCTAATAAATTTATATGAGTAAAATGATAAAATTGCAATAAATTTACCCATTAAAGGGGGGAATAGATAATCTGCAAACAGGTGATAAGAATAACAACTAAGTTTGAATAATTTCCCACTTGAAATCAACAATATATACTTAAAATGTGAATTCCCTATATTAACCATAGTAAACCCTGCCCTGGGGAGAGCGGGAGACGGGTGGCCCGAAGCCGTAATGAAATTCACTCTTTTGATAAAGTACCTTCGGACCTTTCCATCCACAAAGAAAATTTGATTTTAGTACATATATCTGGATCTGAAGAAGGAGATTGTTGAAATGATAGCCAACTTGGCCCTTTTTGACTCCGCAACTCGTGAACAGGCCCGCGGAGGATCAAACCACTCTTGAGCATAATTCAATTCCCCATCTCAGATTGATGACTCACCACCAAGCTTCATCAAAATATGATAGATAGTTTTTAGAAAGAAGTCTAAAATATCATTGTTTCGGGTTTTGCACTAAGTGACGCCCTACATCTTGAAATTTGAGAGTAAACGATTTTGATCAACCCTGCCGACTGAATGCATTTCCCCTTCAAATCCACTTAATTGTATCTTTTGATTTATTGTATACTTCTATTTAGAGTATTTCCAACTTAAAAAGCAACAAAAGAAAATATCTTCACAAATGACTAATTAATACAGTATTTTTTCAGAACACCGATTCCGTTTCAACCCTTTGGCAAATCTTTATTATACTGTCAGTTCGTCTTATGATACTTTAAATTTCCCATACTCAATGTTATAAAAGTTGTCGATATTACTCTTCAAACTTGGTAAAATAAACGATTTTGATTATTTCCCCATATACAATGTAGAATAAAACAAGAGGCCCAATGGGCCTGAATCGCTCACCTGGTATTAATCTCACACTTGTAATCTTAAAAGTGGATTAAAATACAGCTACAGGCAGAATATCAGTGTTTGATTCATAAGAATCTATTAAAAGATTTAAACATATGACGCCTGTGACCTTGAATGTCGAACAAGGACATTAGGTTGAACAGAGTTTAAAGACTTCCAACCCAGCATGCTTTTGGCAAAATATCATTACCCTATTGATTATACAGAACAAGTCATTTAAAGATTTAAACATATGTTGACCTTGAATATGGGCGAAGGTCATTCATTTTGACAAAATTGGTAGCCCATCATCCCAGCCTGTTAATGATCAAAAATCATCACCCTTGGCCTTTGGCTAATTTAGAAGAAGTCGTTTAAAGGTTTTAAACATATTTGACCCCTGTGACCTTGAATATATGTAAAGGTCATTTATTTGAACAAACTTGATAGCCCTTTTTCCCAGCATGCTACTGGCCAAATATCATTATCCTAGGTCTCTTGGTTATTCAGAAGAAGTTGTATAAAAGTTTTAAACATATTTGACCCCAGTGACCTTGAATATAAGTAAAGATCATTCATTTGAATAAACTTGGTTGCCTTTTATCCCAGCATGCTACTGGCCAAATATCATCATCCTAAGACTTTCGGTTATTGAGAAAAAGTTGTTTAAAGGTTTTAAACATATTTGACCCCTGTGACCTTGAAAATAAGTAAAGGTCATTCATTTGAACAAACTTGGTAGCCCTTCACCCAAGCATGCTACTGGCCAAATATCATCACCCTGGGCATTTTGGTTATTCAGAAGAAGTTGTTTAAAGTTTTAAACATATTTGACCCCTATGACCTTGATTATGCGTGAAGGTCATTCATTTGAACAAACTTTGTAGCCCTTCATCCCAGCTAGCTACTGGCCAAATATCATTACCCTGGGCATTTTGGTTATTCAGAAGAAGTTGTTTAAAGTTTTAAACATATTTGACCCCTGTGACCTTGAATATGCGTGAAGGTCATTCATTTGAACAAACTTTGTAGCCCTTCATCCCAGCTAGCTACTGGCCAAATATCATCACCCTGTGAATTTTGGTTATTGAGAAGAAATTGTTTAGATTTTTTAACATATTTGACCCCTGTGACCTTGAATATGGGTGAAGGTCATTCATTTAAACAACCTTTGTAGCCCTTCATCTCAGCATGCTACTGGCCAAATATCATCACCCTGAGCATTTTGGTTATTCAGAAGAAGTTGTTTAAAGTTTTTTTAATACAATTGACCCCTGTGACCTTGAATATAATTGAAGGTCATTCATTTGAACAAACTTGGTAGCCCTTCACCCAAGCATGCTACTGGCCAAATATCATCTCCCTGGGCATTTTGGTTATTGAGAAGAAGATGTTTAAAGTTTTTGACATATTTGACCCCTGTGACCTTGAAAATAGGTGAAGGTCATT
>NW_018408507.1:656757-747465 GCF_002113885.1 Mizuhopecten yessoensis
CAATCTGCTCCGTCCCATGCTGCTCCTGAGCGACGTCTTGATGTATTTCAAGGCAGAGTTTCCTCGCTCAACAGTAGCACTGGACACTGGCATTACGAGCAAGATACTGAAAATGGTGTGAATATTTGGGTACATGTGCTTGTTCGTAGTTTCCAGTGCATCGTGAAGCGTGGATGGTCGTGTCGCTGTCAGACTCTCGCTCCATTTCCTCTTCCACAGGCGTATTTCTTGGTCAAACGTGTGTTTATCGGATTTACTGGATTGGTGTAGGGTACCGTACAGTCAATCAGCAAAATGACGCTCGACTGGGGTTCTTTAGATATTTAATCTAAATTATATTATCAATATTTTTCTCATTCAAATTATTATTGCCATTTATTAGCGCTATGATTATATGAGAAAGATATAACAAAACAGAAATTTTAGGGCGAAATATTGTTTGGTTAGTAGTTTTAAGTCACAAATTAAGTCTTCTTAGCGTTCCATATCATTAAAATATTTTTTTATAAAAAAAGTGTTTGTGTTGTTTTTGAGCGAGCGAGACAAACGGCTCAGTCCGCACTCACACAATTTCCTATTTTTCTACATGAGATAGTTATCAATAAGTTAAGTTGATATACTTAACTATTAAATATTATTAACGTATAAATTAAAAAAACAATTTAGGGCGAAACAACCTAGGGCCAACGGGATTTAGGGCGAAACAGCCCGTTACTGGCACTCCAATAGACAGTCCAGTTAACTGAGCTATAACCCCGTGATATAGCATCTATCCGTCGACTAGTGACAATAGCATTAGTAAACAAAGGTTAATAAACCACGGTTAGTGACCATTCACAAAGCACATGGTCGAAGGGCCATAACTCTTACATAGATTAATGTAGAACTCTCCTGTACGGAAGTTGGAAATTTTACCTTCCGCAGACGAACAAACAAAAATGATCAGAAATGGATATTGCATAAAAAAACAAATTACCGCCGCAACGATGGTAGGTGTATCGTGTTTTTCGATATATATAAAAACATAAATGACTCTTATTATGGTAAATTATAAAAGTGTTCCCCAAGTCTGTCTTAATATTGTGATTGTACGTGTTCATTCGGACGTGTTTGCAAGCTATTTAGATATCTGTCAAAATATTAAACAGGTTGGGAACATTGAGAGGATGCACCAAAACTTCAACGCTTCCTCTTTAAGCTCTGTGATAAAATCCTCTCAACACAGTATACACGATATAACAGTATCTCTCTTACGTCGCATATCAGAAACATACAAACATTAGATCAGTAGAGCTATTTCTGCGGCAAACATGGGTATATGATAAACAAAAACAAGACATGCAAGTAAACATAGGCCTACATGTACAGAAATATAGATGCAAAATAAAGTACTATACAGTATACTTATATTTGATCAGTTGGTGATTGTATAACAATAAATATACAAGCTAAAGAACTAATAGATTAAATGACATATGTGAAAACTGTGTCACAGGATAGGAGGTTGGGCAAATCCCTTCCCTATGAGACCAAATTAAGCATATAAGATTATTTTAAATTGATTAATCACACACTTAAATGATGAAAATATCACTGGATTTCTACATATTATCAAAGCTTAAGTGGATTGAATTATGAAAAAATAATACAAGCATGTCTTTATACAAAAATTAAGTGAACACATTCTAATAAATACACTCACCTATGTTTAATTCTTAGCGGTAAGCTAAACATTAAACATAGGTGAGTGGATCTATTAGAATGCGTGCACTTATTTTTTTACTGGTCTATGACACCATACCATAAGCTCCACTGGCACTTTGTGTCAGGTGATGGCAGGAAGTGCCAGTGGAGCTTATGGTATGGTGTTTTGTCTGTTATTCTGCAACTTTTTATTTGAAGGACTTCTCCTTCAGAAGTGGAAGACTTAAGGCCATGATATTTGCCCAGTAGGTACCAGGGACAAGGTGCTATAAAGTGTCCGCAAATAAATGACCTTGACCTTCTTTCCAGGTAACGAGTCAAATATGTAAAAACTTTTAAACAACATCTTCTGAATAACCAAGAGGCCTAGAGAAATGATATTTTGCCAGTAGGCACCTTGAACAGAGTGTTTTAAAGGTTCCTCAAATAAATTACCTTGACCAACTTTCAAGGTCAAAGGGGTCAAATATGTAAAAACCTTAAAGCAACCTCTTTTTTAACCAGGAGGCAAAGAAGGATGATATTTGGCCAGTAGGTACCTGGGGTTTAGTGTTACGAAGAATCCTCAAATGGATGACTTTGACCTATTTTGGAGGTCACAGGGGTCAAATGCATTTAAAAATTTGATCGACTTTTTTAATAACTAATACCCAAATGGTGATGAAATTTGGCCAGTAGAATTAATGACATTGACCCACTTTCAAGGTCACAGGCATCAAATATGTTAGATCCTTTAAACAACTCCTTCCTAAAAATGAAGAGTGCCATTAAAGAAATGAACTTAACCTACTTGACCAAATTTAGTATAAAATGTCCTTGGACCAAGAGGACTCTATGTTGCATATCGTTAAATGGAGAGTCTTGCTCTCCAAAGTGCAGCAGGATAGAGCTCAATAGAAGTTACCAGAGCAAAAATCTTAAAACTCCTCCTTCAGTACAGACTAAGTGATCTCAATCATTTAGTCCAAAACATTCCTAAGCCAAGAAGACTCGATATGTGAAAATGTTTGCAAAGTTACTTTTATTGAGAACATTTTCTCATGATTGCTTTAATATCCAGGTGAGCGATACAGACCCTCTGGGCCTCTTGTTACTGTTGTGCTGTGTATGCATGGTTTATCAATATGTAAACAAATTATAAAACTTCTTTTTAAAATTAAGTTTCCTTGAGTCTACATGAAATGTACCAGTATCATTACACACAATTTTGTCTTGAGTAGGACTTTTATCCTTGAACTTGACAGAGAGGTGTATTGGAGTTTTGGTGCATAATTATCTCAAAGAGGATTTCCCCAACCTGTTAAAGTGATTTTAGTATTCACTTGTAAACAAAGTTGAAGTATTAATCTTTGTTTACTCTGACATATGTCACAAAAACATTGATGATTTCTTTTAAAATGAAATAAAATATGACAGACTATGGGAACTTTTAAAATTAATATCCACATGTACAAAAATAAAGGCTTTTGAGTATCTTACTAAAGGTTCATGGAAATAATTGGTCTGCTTTGTCCCACTGCATGCTATATATAGCAGTGATTTATGTGGGGCCCTCTACAGAAATAGGGATTTTCTTTTTACTTGTCTTTAAGGCGACATTGTGGAGACTGACATTGGTCTGCTGCCCATTACAACACTAGAGATCTCTATCGTCTCTTTTCTCACTTTCCATTGCTTCTGTTTGGGGTGCCCTATCGTTTCTTTTCTCACTTTCCTTTGCTATGGTTTGGGGTGCCCTATCGTCTATTTTCTCACTTTTCTATGCCATGTTTGGGGTGCCCTATCATCACTTTTCTCACATGCCTTTGCTTCTGTTTGGGGTGCCCTATCGTCTATTTTCTCACATTCCTTTGCTACTGTTAGCCCTATTGTCAATTTTCTCACATTCCTATGCTACTGTTTGGGGTGCCCTATTGTCTATTTTCTCACATTCCTATGTTACTGTTTGGTGTGCCCTATCGTCACTTTTCTCACATTCCTATGCTACTGTTTGGGGTGCCCTATCGTCTCTTTTCTCACTTTCCTTTGCTATTGTTTGGGGTGCCCTATCATCTTTTTTCTCACTTTCCCATGCTATTGTTTGGGGTGCCCTATCGTCTTTTTTCTCACTTTCCTTTGCTACTGTTGGGGGGGCCCTATCGTCTCTTTTCTCACTTTCCCATGCTATTGTTTGGGGTGCCCTATCGTCTATTTTCTCACATTCCTTTGCTACTGTTTGGGGTGCCCAATCGTCTCTTTTCTCACTTTCCTTTGCTACTGTTGGGGGGGCCCTATCGTCTCTTTTCTCACTTTGCTTTGCTATTGTTTCGGGTGCCCTATCGTCTCTTTTCTCACCTTCCTTTGCTATTGTTTGGGGTGCCCTATCATCTCTTTTCTCACTTTCCTTTGCTACTGTTTGGGGGGCCCTATCGTTTATTTTCTCACTTTCCTTTGCTATTGTTTGGGGGGCCCTATCGTCTCTTTTCTCACTTTCCTTTGCTATTGTTTGGGGTGCCCTATCGTCTCTTTTCTCACTTTCCCATGCTATTGTTTGGGGTGCCCTATCGTCTATTTTCTCACTTTCCCATGTTTGGGGAACACTAGGACACCTGTTTTTGTGTGAACTTAACTGTTACAAGGATGATAAAAACTGGGCCCATACAAATAAGATCAAACCAGCATCAATCTTAATCAGTAAATGTACAAACTAGAATATCCACCACCTGTCAACAAGTCATCAAATTTAACTGGTAACATCCATAGTTACATGTGATAGGGATTAAAAATGAAACAAATGAAAGGGCTGACCCCTTGGGAGGCTTAGAGGTGGGGCCTAAAAGGGGTAATTTGGCCATATTCAAGCAAATTTTCCCTGTTTAACTATGGTATGGAGAATCAACCATAATTGGTTGGAAGCCTTTCAGATGATTGACATCTCTACCTAATAACAACATAAATATACAATTGCTTATAATTATTTAGCATGAATAGACCTACAAAATCCTGCTGGCAGGATTGGCCCTTGGGTTGGATACTGCCCTTAGGGGCTGGGAGTTCAAGCACATTTAAGGAATAATCTTACATTTATGTTAACAATGTTAAGATTGAATAAATATTACCCAAATTAAGTTTGCTTATTTTATACATTAAATTCTGATAAATATACCAAATTTCTAGGAATACAATATTCGCTAAATATCTGCCATACAGGGGTCTCTTGATTTATCTAGGTATTGTGTGAATTTTTCAGTTTTGATTTTTTTCTGTCCTTACAGACCTTAAAAACCAAAAAGACATTGCTGGTCTGATTTGCGGTCATCTTGATCATCATCCATCCTTAAAGTGACTTCAACTGTAAAACACCACTAGAGGATGGAGGGAACTGCTTATCAAAATTCTGGATATTCTCCAACTTTACAGCATTCACAAAATCATGGAAATGCTTCAACAACGACAGTGTCCAAGTCATCCAGTCCATGTACTTCTAACTTAAACATCAATGCTTCAACAAATGCAGGACAAACATCTCCATCAAGCACACAGAACTGTCACTACAGCCACAACGGGAACAGCTCTCCAGCAACAAACCAACCTGGCTTCTTAAATCATCATCTGGTACCACCCACACTCCCCACTGATATTCCAGGTGCAGTCTTGTCTGGTAACAAACCCCATGGGAATGAGACCACTGGATCTGTGTCAGGTATCAGACCCCAAACTACCTCTGTGCTGAGCCTTGGTCAGAATATGGTTCTTGATGAACAGAACATTCCAGCTGATGTGATGTTTGGTCAGCAAAACAATAAAGCCCAGGAACCACTACCAATAGTTGACCCCACTCTCGCCTTTCAAAAGACTTTAAGAGCAGATCCTCAGTTCACAACTTATTTTGAAAGCTTACAGTCCAGTAACAATAATGATGGACAATCTGCAACAAGCAGAAGCACTCTGATTGAAGAAAAGATGTTTCAGATTTTTAAACAGCAAATGGGTTATGAAGTAACAAATGAAAATCAGAGTAAGGTGTTGCTTCCTACAAGCCAAGTTAATTCTGAGGGGAATGGAAGTGAAGTCGCTATGCTTTCTCCAAGTTTACTACAAACAAACTCACAAGTTGGTCCCCCGGGCATTGATGCAGATTCTTATAATGAAGACAAGAGAGACAACATGACCAGCAGCCAAAGAACAGGGGAGTTAACAAATTCATGGGGAGCCACTTTACCTTCAATAGCCATGATGGCAGGGATACGACCTAAAGTTAAAAAAGCACTTGATCACTATGATGAGGAATGTCCGGGAAAGAAAAAGAAGAAGAAAGTAGAAAAATCACAGCATATCAAGCCCGCGGTGCCTGAATATACTGGTATGAATGTGAATGGTTTAGGACTTGTGGCAGCGGCTGCAGCAGTAGCACAACGAACTACAGAAAGCAGTGTTCCTGTACTCCAGTCTGGCTCTGACATGTTAGCCCTCACAAACACTCAAGCTCTGTTCCCTAACACATATCAAGGCTTTCATGAGACCATGCTTGCTGCTAACAATATAAGTGGCCACAGTGGGAAGTTAAGGCAGAACCTTGACGGACCTGTCTCCTGTGACATCTGTGGTATTATGTGCGCAAATAACTTTGGCCTGTCTCTACACAAGAAATCTCACATAAATCAGACATTTAAATGCAGAGAATGTAGTTTCGCTACTGGTACTGTAACACAATTAAGGCTTCATGAAAAGTATGTACACAGCACAGGGAACTCAAGTGCTACTGGGGCTAACTTTCAGCAGAACAATCTTGGGCTCGGCACTAGTTGCAATGATAACACTAACTTTAATCTGCAACAATCTCAGCAAAAATCAAGTCTGTTGGATGCGAGCACAGAGAACAATGAACCAGGAAATTATCCATTTCAGTGTTCAGTATGTGATGGAGCTTTCCGCAGAAAGCAGGATCTGACCCGCCATCTGCAGGTTCATAAGAACATACACAAATGTAATGTCTGTCAGGAGGGATTCTCAACCAAGCAGAAGCTGGCAGCACACACAGCAGATAGTCACCAGACAGGGATGTTCTCCTGTTACCAGTGTCTGGCGCAGTTCACTCATCCTGTTCACCTGCAGCTTCACCTAAATATCTGTAACCAGAGTACAACAACAGCCATACAGAAGAGATGGAAGAACATGGAGCAGACTACAGATGAAATGATGACCGAGGAGAACAAGGACAAACGTAATGTGTGCAATGTATGTGGAAAGGGCTTTAAAATGGTGCACTACCTTAAATCACACATGAGGACACACACTGGAGAAAGACCTTTCTCCTGTCACATCTGTTTCAAATCATTCTCCCAGCGGTCAACACTAAAAGTACATAACCGTATCCATACGGGCGAGAAGCCCTATCAGTGCAGCATGTGTAGCAAGGCTTTCTCAGTTCGACTCTACCTACAGGCACACATACGCACACACACTGGTGAGCGACCCTACAAGTGTAATATCTGTAACCGATGTTTCAGTCAGAGGTCCTCTTTGGTTACACACACAAAGCGACACGATGGATTCTAGCTGTACTAGCTGTATTAGTAAGCAGGTATAGTTCACTGGAATGTTGAACGCACCAAACAACCCATACCTTCTAGATGTTATGTGGACAAATAGAGTGGCATTACATGTCCAGTACATAGTTGTAACATTACTACTATATTCTGTAGTATCTGGATTTTATATTAAGCTGTATCATTAATTCATCACAAAATGTACTTTTTTAGCTCATCGCGGTCAGAAGGACCAAAGTAAGCTTATGCCATACTGGGTCATGTGTTGTTTGTCAATCGTCCGTCTGAATTCTCCCGATTTCCTTTAGAAGATATCGCCTCCTAAACGACTGATCAGGTTTCAAATCAATTTGCTATGATGCATCCTTGGGACCAGGGAACCAAGTGTTGTATAAAGGAAGGAAATGGCAGGGTAATGAGGAATCTAATGCGATATCAGTGGAGTTCAGTGATCAAAAGACTACTTCTCCTACAGCTCTTGATGAATTTAAACCAAAATTTACATGCAACATCATTCATTAAGACATAGGAACCAAGTCTTGAATTAATGAAGGTTGTAACCCCCAGGTAGGTGAGGGAGGGTACAAAGTTGTCAAAATTAGGTAACTTAACCGTTAACATCTGCTTCATGTTTTCTAATTCATAACTAAATACAAGGTGAGCTATATTAAGTAAGGCCCCTGGGTGTCTTGTTTCTGTGACAGAAGAAATCAAAAATAAAATATCAGTTTAGTGATAAATTAATGAAGAAGTTACATATATTTGGAAATCATGAAATCTTGTTCCCGGTTATGTATTAAATCTGAGTGTTGGAGATTAATCTCAAAAGATTTGATAGAGATGATATTCAGTCATCATTTACTGGATATCTGTGCATGTATTCTGACATTATGTAACCAGCTATAATGAGCTCTAATATGTGTATCAGCTATCAGACATAACATTGTTATGTGTATCAGCTATCAGACATAACGTTGTTATGTGTATCAGCTATCAGACATATCATTGCTGTGTGTATCAGCTATCAGACATAACATTGCTGTGGGTATCAGCTATCAGACATAACATTGTTATGTATATCAGCTATCAGACATAACATTGTTATGTGTGCAAGCTATCAGACATAACATTGTTGTGTGTATCAGCTATCAGACATACCATTGTTATGTATACCAGCTATCAGACATAACATTGCTGTGTGTTTCAGCTATCAGACATACCATTGTTATGTATACCAGCTATCAGACATAACATTGCTGTGTGTTTCAGCTATCAGACATACCATTGTTATGTATACCAGCTATCAGACATAACATTGCTGTGTGTATCAGCTATCAGACATACATTGTTATGTGTATCAGCTATCAGACATAACATTGTTGTGTGTATCAGCTATCAGACATAACATTGTTATGTGTACAAGCTATCAGACATAACATTGTTGTGTGTACAAGCTATTAGACATAACATTGTTGTGTGTATCAGCTATCAGACATAACATTTTTATGTGTACCAGCTATCAGACATAACATTGCTGTGTGTATCAGCTATCAGACATACCATTGTTATGTATACCAGCTATCAGACATAACATTGCTGTGTGTATCAGCTATTAGACATAACATTGCTGTGTGTATCAGCTATCAGACATAACATTGTTGTGTGTATCAGCTATCGGACATAACATTGTTATGTGTATCAGCTATCAGACATAACATTGTTGTGTGTATCAGCTATCAGACATGACATTGTTATGTGTACAAGCTATCAGACATAACATTGTTGTGTGTATCAGCTATCAGACATAACATTGTTATGTGTATCGGCTATCAGACATAACATTGCTATGTGTACCAGCTATCAGACATAACATTGTTGTGTGTATCAGCTATCAGACATGACATCTTCATTAGCTTGCCTGATCCCAAGGACCAAGGTGAACTTATGCTGTACCATGGCATCTGTTGTCGGTCAATTAGCCATAATGCTTCAAATGACTCCTCCTCTTCAACTATGAAATGAATTTCCAGAAGATTTTGTTAGAAACATTTTCATGTATTGGGGGTTTACAAATTGATCTGAATTATGCTTTCGTGGTCCTGAACAGAAACTGTTATATTTTTCAGTTGATAAGATATATCTAAATTAGCTACCAGGTACCCTGTCCTCTAATTGACAGACATGTTTTTTACTGATTCTCAATATAGACTACACATTGTTATGTTACATATACATGGATGGACCTTGATGATCAGGGGTTTTAGGGGGAAAATGACCAGTTGATTGATCAGTTATGTACATAAGATGTAGAGATTTATAAATATATATATAACGTTATGATGCTATATATGTGTGAGTGCATGTGTGCATGGAAAGTTGAGAATATATACAAATAGTGTGAGGAGTTTGTTGTTTCCTTGTGTACATTAGAGAAATATTTACATTTGTGTTGTACTGACTCAGTAGGAATTTTCAAACTCAACAGGTGGTAATTATGGAAGCATACTAATGAAGAATGATCACATCAGATTATGTCATTATGATATTTCCTTATTTGAAACTGTTTGGGTCGTTACTTGGCGAGTGTAGACAAGAACCAGTGTTGTCAAGTTCAAACTCTGACAAAAATTGTCAGTTAGTTACCTGAGGGTAATGGTACCATATAAAACACTACCTTGTTCCTATGAAGTAAAGTGTTGCAATTTAATCACAAAAAACACCCAGAAAGACGAAGTAGAATTTGTTATGTTGCTTTGAAAGTACGTTCATGAATTAGTATATGTGTACTGGAATACAATATACAATGGTACTCTGTCCCATGGGACATGCTTGTAAACAAATTGACTGTGTACCCAATAATTGTACTAAATATGCATTTAAATTTTAAAAAATGTATTAAATTGCAAATTGAAGTTTATAGAGAGAGTAGGTTTAACCTATATGGTAAGGTACAGACCTTTATTACACAGGCTCTCAGTGCCATTCAAAACTACTTTTCAAAAACTTCTATGGGGTTGAATAAACTTCTAACTTGTATTTATTACTTGTAATATATAGAATATAGAATGTGCTTATAACAATCCCAAATGTTCATCATGTTAAGAGAACTTCATACCTTGATTGGTTTACAAAGAGAACTGCATACCTTGATTGGGTTACAAAGAGAACTGCATACCTTGATTGGGTTACAAAGAGAACTACATACCTTGATTGGTTTACAAAGAGAACTGCATACCTTGATTGGTTTACAAAGAGAACTGCATACCTTGATTGGTTTACAAAGAGAACTGCATACCTTGATTGGGTTACAAAGAGAACTGCATACCTTTTTTGCTTTAAATCCCAACTAGTCCTTAGCAGCTCAAAGAAATTAGACCAAATTTACTCTAGAGCATCCATGGCCAAAGGGTTCTCAATTTTGTGTAAACGGAGGGTGTGTCCCGCCTGGGGACAGACGGATGGTGCCCGATGGGAAAAAGAGGTAAATCTTCTCCTTCTAAACCAATGGAGGGATTTTCACCAAATTTGTTCTAGAGCCTCTTTATACAAGAGGGACACAGGGGAGGGGCCAAGTAGTGGAAATGGAGGAAAATCTGTCTCTTTCTGTACGAATGAAGGGATTTAAACCAAATGTGTTCAGGATCATCCTTTGGGAAAGAGGACTCAATTTTGTAAAAACCGATGCTGTGGCCCCTCTGTGGGTCCAAATAGGGGAAATAAAGGTAAATCTTTCTCATTCTGTATGATTAGATCAAAGGATTTTCACCACATTTGTTTCAGATCATCTGTAGGCAAAGGGGACTAAACTTTTTGTAAGTGGAGGTGTGGCCCTCAGGAGTGGGGCGGGACCCAATAGGTGAAAATAACTGTTTTCAAAAAATTTCTTCTTCAATATGAATGGAGAGATTTCAACTAAACTAACTTGGTCTAGAGCATCCTTTAGCAATTGGGACTCAGTTTTATGTAAATGGCATGTACCGGGAATGGCCTGGAGTTCCAGAGACAGCCTGAAGATTACCTCCCTTGGCCATAATATGGGAACAGGTGAGATCCCCAGTCCATAACCTTATACAAAACTGCTTGGTGTCTTACCCACCCAAAAGTATTTAACTAATAGTCCTTCTTGCAGTTTGTATTTCTTGTACCTTATTGATTAACTGGTATAGATCTCTGCAGGTTTAAAATTTAAAAAGAAAATACCAGATGAGTTGTGGAGGCACCTGGACCTCTTGTTTTAAGGTCAAAAAGGATATATGCAGTCTATATGTTCCTTCAGCTGAAGTTGGTCAACCGTAATTTGTTTTCTCCTTTCCCCACATTCCAGGAATATTTCTCAGCTTCACTGAGTAATACAATACAAATGTTATTTCTTCTCCTTACATTTACATATTTTCATTTATTACAAACATTAATGCATCAGAAGGATTTTAAGTATGTGAGATTGGCATGGAACATGGAACATGTTATTCCACCCTGCGATAATCTTGTTTTTATTGTGTGTGTTTGTGTGTGTTTTCCTTCTAGATTTCGTTTTGTTAAAGATTTTCTTTAAAGATTTGTTAAAATGGAGATCCTGGATCTTTATTCAGGTCTCAAACTATTAACACACACCTATGTTTGTACCCAAGTTTGTTCTCTCATCATTTACAATTGTTAGTACATGTACTATTGAAAGTGTGAGAAAACAGTATTTATGGCCAGTCTTGCTGGAACCAATTCAGCACAGTAACCAAAACACATGGCGAAAAGGCAGGAAAATCACAGGTACAGATTATGGTGTGATCTGTGGGAGGTTGCATATTGCTGTAGAGAATATACATGTACATGTTCCTGTAGGTTATGTAACATATAAGCATTTCATATATGTGTGACGTACATTGTTGTTAGATTGATTTTGTACTCTCTACAAATGAATCTTCTTAGAAATGTTTGTAAAATGTTAAAGATAGACTTTTTGGTTTATTTTATCATCATATATGTTTTGTATCGGATAGCTAATTCTGTTGGCCAAATGAGGATGTAATCTATAGAAAATCATGTACGGTTGTGACGGTGTTATATGTATTGTGTAGAATATATATACCATTAGGATTGTCTGTACCCTTTAACTGATGCGAGTGAAGATTTTTGCTTCTGCAACATGCAGCTTTTGTGTACTAGGTCAAATTCATGTTTGTAATATATGTCCCTGCAAGGAATGAGACGGGGGCATTGTTAGCGTTCTATTCTCATGTGTTCGCTTATATTTAAAATTCTTCAAAATGTCATTATATATCTCCATGGAAAAAGTTATTGAAGAGAAGGTTTTCAGCTTTTCACTGATTGAGACATAGCTTACCTGGCCGAAGGGTGTACATGATCCGTCAGGGTTAACTTTTTTCATTAAACGACTTCTTAATAACCTAAGTGTAATAACCCTAAGTGTAATAACCTAAGTGTAATAACCTAAGTGTAATAACCTTAGTATAATAACCTAAGTGCTGAGGGTCATGCTATCTGGTAAGTAGCATGCTGGGGTAAAGGGCTACCTATCATGTTTAAATGAATGACATAATGACCAACTGTGGTCAAAAGATTAAAAATTAGAGCAACTTTTTCTCAGTAACTAAAAGGCCTAGGGTAAATTATGATATGTGGTTTGTACCATGCTTGGATGACTGGCTACCAAGTGTGTTCAAATGACCTTGGTGCACTTTCAAGGTCTTTTGGGTAAAATGTACAAAATATTTACACAACTTCCTCTGAATAACCGAAAGGCTGAGGTTTATCATATCTGCAAAGTAGCCTGCTGTTATGAATGGCTACCAAGTTTGAATAACCTTGACCTATGTATACTCTCAAGGTCATGAGGGTCAAATATGTTAAAATATTAAAAAGAACTTCTTCTCTGTAACCAAGAGGTCCAAGGTGATGATATTTTGTCTGTACCATGCTTAGATGTATGACTTCCAAGTTTGTTCAAATGAATGACCTTGAACAACTTTCAAGGTCAGATAGGTTAAATTTGTTAAATCCTTAAAATAAACTCCTTCTGCTGTATACCCAAAATTTGGCCAGTAGCATGCTAAGATGAAGGGCTACCAAGTTTGTCAATTACCACTTTCACTGAGTTCAAATGTGAGAAAATTTTAAATTAATTTCTTCTTGATAACCAAAAAACCCAGGATGATGATTATTGGCCAGCAGCATGCTGTAATGAAGGGTGACCAAGTTTGTTCAACTGAATGGCATTGTTTGACTTTTAATGTCACAGGAGTCAAAAAAATCTTTCGAAAGACTTATAGTCAAAGGTAATGATATTTAGGTTGAAGCTTCATTAAGGTCATTAAGAAATAGTAAACCTCAACCCACGTTTAAGGTTACAAGTGTGAGACTAATAACAGGTATAACAGGTCAGTGATGCAGGCCCAAAATTGGGCCTCTTGTTTAACTTCATTGTATGTAGCTGCATTTATTAACTGTAATCAATGATTTCTTATTGAGAGTATTTTTTGGACTATACCAGGTGTAGTACAGTATTTGACATACATTTTATTTTATGATAAAGTGCGTTTCCTAGCTTCTAGTATGTTATATATCCAACGGGACATAAATTCTTGCACATAGATTTTACATTAATAAAACAGTGTTTTCTATTCAAGTTGTCTTAAATTGATTCATACGTTTAGTAGCTACAAAGTTTAAAGACTCAAGTAGTTGCATTGCTTATTCATTGACAGGCAATTCAGAAAATAGTATTCAACTATCAAAATTCCAGCTTAATACTATACTTAATAAGGGCACGAGGATACATTGCACACTCATTTCAGTGAATTTCTTCAAAAACAAGACCATAAATGTGCATAATGGCACATCCGTAGTCTCTCAAAGTTAATATAGGGATAGATCTAGAGTTGTAATAAATAGTTGAACATACATGTCCTCCAAAGGAAACGTTATAATATTTAATTCATAACATCAGAAACAAAAAAAACGCTATTGCTTTGTAATACTCTCGCCAGGTATATTGGCTTGATGTTAGTCATATAAATGTCGACAAACTTCAGTGAAGCGTAGCATTGTGCTCGATTTATACACAGAAGGTTTAGCAAATTTACACCGTGTATACAAAGTGTAAACAACTTGTTTTTCTTTCTATCTGGAACTGGGGAAGAAGTTTAAAAAGTGTTTTTCAAGATGGCGGCCATCTTCGAATTCAGACCAACCCGAAAAATAACAACACCTGGTCAGGACCATCTCAGGATCATTTCAGGCAAGTTTCAGCTCAATCCCACTGGTGGAACTTGAGAAGAAGTTCAAAATAGGTGTTGTTTAGGAAAACCATGATTGCTCAAACATGTTACAAAATGGCCGCCAGGGCTGCCATGTTGAAGTTTTGACGGGGCTGAAAAATAACATCACTTTGTCGGCTTCCTTCCCTAAAATCCCAACCAATTTTTAGCTCGATAGTATAATATACTGCCTCGTTTCAAAACCGTCACGTGACGTTATTGACGCTAATTTTGACAGGGCTTTCCCGAACAATTAAAGTGGTCGAACTGGACATTTGGAACGGACTATGAATATAGGGATAGCAAGGTAACATAAGTGGAAGTGCATACAACAAATACATTCCTTTAAAAAAATGGCTTTTCACGTGATGTTCCTTTAATATGGATGTCATCGATTTGTGTTCATACCGGCATTAAATTAAAAAAAAAACACGCCGTTCAATCCCTATCTGTATATGACGGGGTCATTACGGTAAGAGAAAAAAAAACATTCGACCCCTTGAGACCAGCTGGGGAATCTCAACCCTCGGGGTAAGATTCTTAGCTACTTAACACTCAGCAAGCCTCGTGATTGGCAACTTAAAAACCTCCCCCTCGGGTTGAGATTCCCCTAGATCACCCCAAAGGGTAAGCTCACCCTATGGTTGAGATGGGAATTTTCCTATTAATAACAACGGGTGACGTCACGTCAACAAAACAAGGTCGTAACGTAACAATGCATCAACGTCACATCGACCTTGCATTCGGTCTGTAACAAAACATGATGTATATGATACACAATTGGTGAACAGGGTAAGAAAAAAAGGTCATTCGCCCTCTTGAGGTGAGATTGGGAATGTCAACCCTCGGGGAAAGATTCTTCAGTTGCCAAACACTCGGCAAAGCCTCGTGCTTGACAACTAAAGAATCTTCTCCTTGGGTTGAGATTCCTCTATCTCTTGAGATTCTATTATTATCTTACCCTGAACATGTGTATCCAAACGTTTTCTGGCGCGAAATATCATTGAGAGGGGGCTGGGTGGAATTTAGAATTCCCCTTTTCATAACAATTATACGACGTCATGTCAACAGTACAATGACGTCACGTCAAAATACATTAACGTCACGTCAACCCTGCCAACAGCATTTAGCCTATACCTCTAACATTGTCGTGATTATGTATATGATATAGTTAACAGGAAATGATATATAAAGAACCATTCACCCCCTTCAGGTGAGATGGGGAATCCCATCCCGAGGGAGAAGGTTCTTAAGTTACCAAACACGAGGCTTGATAGATTTTCATTCCTCAGCATTTAAGCATACCTCTACAGAAAAGAACATGTCTAGCAGATATATTAATTGGGTTCAAGACAGTACTCAAGAGGAGTATCAGTTGGTACCCTATTCACGGAATATAGTGAGATTGCATCTGAATCGGCCGTGAGAGACTATCTCGAGGAGGATGGTGTTCGTACGACATCCCTCAGACATCTTTAGAATCGACAGATGACCACGACCCCTCAACACAACAACATCCCTCAGACACCCTTAGAATCGACAGAAGACCACGACCCCTTAACAAAACAACATCCCTCAGACACCTTTAGAATCGAGAGAAGACAACGACCCCTCAACACAACAACATCCCTCAGTCACCTTTAGAATCGACATAAGACCCCGACCCCTCAACACAACAACATCCCTCAGCCACCTTTAGAATCGACAGAAGACCACGGCCCATCAACACGACAACATCCCTCAGATATCTTTAGAATCGACAGAAGACCACGACCACTCAACACAACAACATCCCTCAGACATCTTTAGAATCGACATAAGACACCGACCCCTCAACACACCAACATCCCTCAGACACCTTTAGAATCGAGAGAAGAAAACGACCCCTCAACACAACAACATCCCTCAGACATCTTTAGAATCGACATAAGACACCGACCCCTCAACACAACAACGTCCCTCAGACACCTTTAGAATCGACAGTAGACCACGACCCCTCAAGACAACAACATCCCTCAGACACCTTTAGAATGGAGAGAAGACACCGACCCCTCAACACAACAACGTCCCTCAGACACCTTTAGAATCGACAGAAGGCCACGACCCCTCAACACAACAACATCCGTCAGACACCTTTAGAATCGACATAAGACCCCGACCCCTCAACACAACAACATCCCTCAGCCACCTTTAGAATCGACAGAAGACACCGACCCCTCAACACCACAACATCCCTCAGACACCTTTAGAATCGACAGTAGACCACGACCCCTCAACACAACAACAGCCGGCAGACACCTTTAGAATCGACAGAAGACTCCGACCCCTCAACACAACAACATCCCTAAGACACCTTTAGAATCGACATAAGACACCGACCCTTCAACACAACAACATCCCTCAGACACATTTAGAATCGACAGAAGACAACGACCCCTCAACACAACAACATCCCTCAGACACCCTTAGAATCGACAGAAGACCACGACCCCTTAACAAAACAACATCCCTCAGACACCTTTAGAATGGAGAGAAGACACCGACCCCTCAACACAACAACGTCCCTCAGACACCTTTAGAATCGACAGAGGACCACGACCCCTCAACACGACAACATCCCTCGGACAACTTTAGAATCGACAGAAGATACCGACCTCTCAACACAATAACATCCCTCAGACACCTTTAGAATCGACAGAGGACCACGACCCCTCAACAAAACAACATCCCTCAGTCACCTTTAGAATCGACAGAAGACCACGACACCTCAACACAACAACATACCTCAGACACCTTTAGAATCGACAGAGGACCACGACCACTCAACACAACAACATCCCTGAGACGCCTTTAGAATCGACAGAAGACACCGACCCCTCAACACAACAACATCCCTCAGACACCTTTAGAATCGACAGAAGACCACGACCCCTCAACACGACAACATCCCTCGGACAACTTTAGAATCGACATAAGACACCGACCCATCAACACAACAACATCCTTCAGACACATTTAGAATCGACAGAAGACCACGACCCCTTAACAAAACAACATCCCTCAGACACCTTTAGAATCGACAGAGGACCACGACCACTCAACACGACAACATCCTTCAGACACATTTAGAATCGACAGAAGACCACGACCCCTCAACACGACAACATCCCTCAGACACCTTTAGAATCGACAGAAGATACCGACCTCTCAACACAATAACATCCCTCAGACACCTTTAGAATCGACATAAGACACCGACCCCTCAACACAACAACATCCCTCAGACACCTTTAGAATCGACAGAAGACACCGACCCCTCAACACAACAACATCCCTCAGACACCTTTAGAATCGACAGAAGACCACGACCCCTCAACACAACAACATCCCTCAGACACCTTTAGAATCGACAGAAGACCACGACCCCTCAACACAACAACATCCCTCAGACACCTTTAGAATCGACAGAAGACCACGACCCCTCAACACAACAACATCCCTCAGACACCTTTAGAATCGACAGAAGACCACGACCCCTCAACACAACAACATCCCTCAGACACCTTTAGAATCGACAGAAGACACCGACCCCTCAACACAACAACATCCCTCAGACACCTTTAGAATCGACAGAAGACCACGACCCCTCAACACAACAACATCCCTCAGACACCTTTAGAATCGACAGAAGACACCGACCCCTCAACACAACAACATCCCTCAGACACCTTTAGAATCGACAGAAGACCACGACCCCTCAACACAACAACATCCCTCAGACACCTTTAGAATCGACAGAAGACACCGACCCCTCAACACAACAACATCCCTCAGACACCTTTAGAATCGACAGAAGACCACGACCCCTCAACACAACAACATCCCTCAGACACCTTTAGAATCGACAGAAGACCACGACCCCTCAACACAACAACATCCCTCAGACACCTTTAGAATCGACAGAAGACCACGACCCCTCAACACAACAACATCCCTCAGACACCTTTAGAATCGACAGAAGACCACGACCCCTCAACACAACAACATCCCTCAGACACCTTTAGAATCGACAGAAGACCACGACCCCTCAACACAACAACATCCCTCAGACACCTTTAGAATCGACAGAAGACCACGACCCCTCAACACAACAACATCCCTCAGACACCTTTAGAATCGACAGAAGACCACGACCCCTCAACACAACAACATCCCTCAGACACCTTTAGAATCGACAGAAGACCACGACCCCTCAACACAACAACATCCCTCAGACACCTTTAGAATCGACAGAAGACACCGACCCCTCAACACAACAACATCCCTCAGACACCTTTAGAATCGACAGAAGACCACGACCCCTCAACACAACAACATCCCTCAGACACCTTTAGAATCGACAGAAGACCACGACCCCTCAACACAACAACATCCCTCAGACACCTTTAGAATCGACAGAAGACCACGACCCCTCAACACAACAACATCCCTCAGACACCTTTAGAATCGACAGAAGACACCGACCCCTCAACACAACAACATCCCTCAGACACCTTTAGAATCGACAGAAGACCACGACCCCTCAACACAACAACATCCCTCAGACACCTTTAGAATCGACAGAAGACCACGACCCCTCAACACAACAACATCCCTCAGACACCTTTAGAATCGACAGAAGACCACGACCCCTCAACACAACAACATCCCTCAGACACCTTTAGAATCGACAGAAGACACCGACCCCTCAACACAACAACATCCCTCAGACACCTTTAGAATCGACAGAAGACCACGACCCCTCAACACAACAACATCCCTCAGACACCTTTAGAATCGACAGAAGACCACGACCCCTCAACACAACAACATCCCTCAGACACCTTTAGAATCGACAGAAGACCACGACCCCTCAACACAACAACATCCCTCAGACACCTTTAGAATCGACAGAAGACCACGACCCCTCAACACAACAACATCCCTCAGACACCTTTAGAATCGACAGAAGACACCGACCCCTCAACACAACAACATCCCTCAGACACCTTTAGAATCGACAGAAGACCACGACCCCTCAACACAACAACATCCCTCAGACACCTTTAGAATCGACAGAAGACACCGACCCCTCAACACAACAACATCCCTCAGACACCTTTAGAATCGACAGAAGACCACGACCCCTCAACACAACAACATCCCTCAGACACCTTTAGAATCGACAGAAGACCACGACCCCTCAACACAACAACATCCCTCAGACACCTTTAGAATCGACAGAAGACCACGACCCCTCAACACAACAACATCCCTCAGACACCTTTAGAATCGACAGAAGACCACGACCCCTCAACACAACAACATCCCTCAGACACCTTTAGAATCGACAGAAGACCACGACCCCTCAACACAACAACATCCCTCAGACACCTTTAGAATCGACAGAAGACCACGACCCCTCAACACAACAACATCCCTCAGACACCTTTAGAATCGACAGAAGACCACGACCCCTCAACACAACAACATCCCTCAGACACCTTTAGAATCGACAGAAGACCACGACCCCTCAACACAACAACATCCCTCAGACACCTTTAGAATCGACAGAAGACCACGACCCCTCAACACAACAACATCCCTCAGACACCTTTAGAATCGACAGAAGACACCGACCCCTCAACACAACAACATCCCTCAGACACCTTTAGAATCGACAGAAGACCACGACCCCTCAACACAACAACATCCCTCAGACACCTTTAGAATCGACAGAAGACCACGACCCCTCAACACAACAACATCCCTCAGACACCTTTAGAATCGACAGAAGACCACGACCCCTCAACACAACAACATCCCTCAGACACCTTTAGAATCGACAGAAGACCACGACCCCTCAACACAACAACATCCCTCAGACACCTTTAGAATCGACAGAAGACACCGACCCCTCAACACAACAACATCCCTCAGACACCTTTAGAATCGACAGAAGACCACGACCCCTCAACACAACAACATCCCTCAGACACCTTTAGAATCGACAGAAGACCACGACCCCTCAACACAACAACATCCCTCAGACACCTTTAGAATCGACAGAAGACCACGACCCCTCAACACAACAACATCCCTCAGACACCTTTAGAATCGACAGAAGACCACGACCCCTCAACACAACAACATCCCTCAGACACCTTTAGAATCGACAGAAGACCACGACCCCTCAACACAACAACATCCCTCAGACACCTTTAGAATCGACAGAAGACCACGACCCCTCAACACAACAACATCCCTCAGACACCTTTAGAATCGACAGAAGACCACGACCCCTCAACACAACAACATCCCTCAGACACCTTTAGAATCGACAGAAGACCCCGACCCCTCAACACAACAACATCCCTCAGACACCTTTAGAATCGACAGAAGACCACGACCCCTCAACACAACAACATCCCTCAGACACCTTTAGAATCGACAGAAGACCACGACCCCTCAACACAACAACATCCCTCAGACACCTTTAGAATCGACAGAGGACCATGACCCCTCAACACGACAACATCCCTCAGACACCTTTAGAATCGACAGAAGATCTAACCCATCAACAAAATAACATCCCTCAGACACATTTAGAATCGACAGAAGATCTAGATCACGGTCCCTCAACACAACAACATCCCTCACACACCTTTAGAATCGACAGTTATATGATCATTTACCCAATACAGTTCGTACCATGATGTGACACACTGACCACACGCAAGTATTACAGAGACTCTGTATCCGATACAATGCAAGAGAAATAACTCTTATAAAATACCCACTATAAGGAGACGTATTTGTCCGATATATTACAGTATTACTCTGATTTGATCACTCAAGTTCAATAGTGTTTACAGTATGATAAAAGGGTTGTGTCAGCCCCTCATTTGCGCAATTTTGAATCCCCACCGCCTATGAATGCTTCAAATATGATTCATATCCATCTGCTAGTTCCAGATAATAAGTCGCTAAACAATATGGTGAAATTAACCCTTTTGACTCCGCCACTCAGCCCCCGGAAGTTCAACCCAAAGATATGTTCTATTATTTGATTCAATTGTACCTACCTTTAAACAATTAAAGATATGTTCAATCATTTGTACCTATCTTCAATTGAATTGTACCTATCTTCAATTATTTGAAAATATGTGCAATTATTTGAAAATACGTTAATTTTGCGTTCCATATACACCACCTTAAAATGCTTCTATCTCCATATGATTGATATCCAACTCAATCATTTCAAGCAATATGACCAAATAACCCCCATTTTGACCCTGCCGATATCCACCGAATAGTCATAGAGGAGAATTCATCCTCTCAGCCCCCATATGGTCAGATCATCCTTTCGTGCATTTTTCAATCCCCAATGCTTCTGACCAAATAAATCTTGTCAATATCCCAACACAGTTGCAGGGAGAAATCGTTTAAATCAGGACTACAGAACTACCTTTTTGCCCCGGTCCTAGATGTAGGTAAAATTTTGAATCCCCACAACACAAAAATGCTTTCAGACCAATTACTCGTATACAAAAATACACCTATCTATAGAGGCGGGTCGGATTCCGGTATATGGACCAAGAGCCCTTGTGCGAAACCGTAGTGGGAACCGGAATTTTGATGTTTTAAACATAAATGTAAAGGCTTCTTCTATGATATTTAGTTATTTTACTCATGCGATATGGGCATACAGGTAATTTTTGCAGGTTGCAATAGAATTTCAGTTAAAATAATTGTGTTCGACTCGAAATCAATTTTTCTATGGAAAGGGTTGGGGGATCGACACCGGATTCCCCACTCCAACATATGATACAGTATTAGCTTACTTTTAGGTTTTTAAGAGCCGTTTAAAAAAGTTATATAGTCACCCAAATTTCAAAACCACTGAATAAGTCATTTTCAAAGACCCAAAATGAAATCGGAATTCATGTATGTAATTTGAATACATTGAACTTTCACATTAGCTATTAAAATGGTCGGTAGCGAGGCTAACGTTAGTCACTAATGAGGCATCACGTTCTTCATAAAAATAGTTCACCGACTTCTAACATACAAGTCAGTCTTTGGTTACCCAACTGCAGGCCGATGTTACGGTGTGAAAATGGTGAACAATTCAAACGGAACTTATTTTAAACGATATTTGTTTTGATTTTTAACTTTTTCAGTATATTTCATATGCTAACTGGTTCAAAGCAACTATAATTGATTACAACCGATAACTAATGTCTACCTTTGATACGACTCGGGAACAGCAATGTTTCGTTCTGATCAAATCTGAATCGTATCCAACCTTGTTTGATGTTTTTATTACCTTTTAATGAGTATCTTTCTGCTGACCTTAAGCTAGAGACATAAATACCCGCACAGGTAACTTTGAATAGGACTATCTATCATCGATGTATAAATAAGCTTCAAGCTATCAAAAACCTACAAATGTAGTTTTACATAATATTTATCATTAATGACACTTGATACACCCATCATTTGAAGTATGGATTGTTAGAAAATAGATTCAGTCAAGGAAATGTGTATGTACCATCTGTATAAAAACTTGTTATGTTGTACTCAACAAGATGTGGAATTCTTAAATACAACATAATTCTTCCCCGTGTTATCATTCCGATCTCGACAATTTAATTGATTGATAACAATAATCGTCGTTACACTACGAAATGACATATTATCGGAGCTTATTTTCTCCTATAAATCTGCTGAGAGGCATGTACCGGCCTCAAATGTTGTGGACATGGTAATTTGCAAAAAATCATAATCTTACATTCTATAATTAATACCAATGGCCCGCCGTGACCGTATCGAATGCATATATATGTAGTGTCATTTCGTAACATTTATCGAACCAAGTTATTTAGCCTTTGTTCTTGGTTTTACAATCTGTTAAAATATACTACAATGGGATTTCACAACTAGTAAATGGGTTCGCATGACGACACCCATCTTAATATTAAAAGGAAAATTAAGCTCCGCATCACAGACTATGCCAACCTCGCTATGTACCATTTTTGAAATACGTAATGTATAGTTCATTGTATTCAAATTACATATATCAGTTTCGAATTTTATATTTAAATGATGGGTCTTTGAATGAGACTAATTTTGAAGGAGGGATAAATCTAGAGCGACTACCATCGATCAAGGGGCTTGCTGAACCTTAAATTGCTTCCTCAACCTTAAATTGCTTTCTCAAAACAGATGAAGTGAAAAGAGATAGCAGAATTTACGAAACAGAAACCTCCCACCACTAATTTGATGTAATCTTCCGCGTCTTCAATGGTGGATGTGCTTAGAAAAGGCGAGCGTTTTTAAAAACAAGAGGCCCATGGGCCTTAACGGTCACCTGATATATTTATACAGAGAGTTGATTTTGTTTTTAACATGAACAGAAATATTATTCAAAGTGACAAAAAACAATAAAACCACCTTATTCAATATCTAGCATACAGATTTCAGACTAAAAAGTATTTGAAACTAGCATCTCTGATTCTAAACAAGGAAAATGAAGAAATTTTAACACACTGACTCCTTTGGGCCCCACCCTACAGCCCTTGGGGGTAGGGCTGGCTCAAAATTTTCAAAGTATTAAACTGTCAACTCAAGGTTATGATTCCAATCAAGTTATTAACATGTAATATTCAAAGTATTATTTGCCTTTATAAACCATAATAAATCCCCCCACCTTTCCTTCCCCACCCTTCCTTCCCCAGGGTGTAAACGTGAGACCCTAGGGTCATAAACCTTAAGACTAAGACCCTTCCATCTATGGAGAGTATTTGATTCTACCATATCTGGGTCTTGAGAAGAAGATTTTTGAAATTTTAGTCAATTTTTTTGGCCCCGCCCCTCAGTCAGGGCTGATATGTGCATACTATCAAACTGCTACCTAATACTGATAATGCTAACCTAAATTGAATTACTTCCAATGGAAATTAAACAAATGTTGGTCCAAAATGTGATTTCCCTATATAAACTATAGTAAAGTTTACCCCCTCCCCAGGGGAAAACGTGAGACCCCAGGGTCAAGAAATTCACAATTTTGGTAAAGCACCTTAAGACCCTTCCATCTATGAAGAGTAGTTGATTCTACCATATCTGGGTCTTGAGAAGAAGATTTTGAAATTTTAGTCAATTTGACCCTTTTTGGCCCCGCCCCTCAGGCCCCTGGGGGCTTGGGACTAAATCGGCAACTATTTTTGTTGACCTTTGTCCATGGAAGGTTCCTGCAAAATTTCATTGAAATTGGTTCAGCGGTTTTGGAGAAGTCGAAAATGGAAATTGTTTACGGACGCACGACGGACGACGACGGACAAAAGGCGATCGCAATAGGTCACTTGAGACTTTGTCTCAGGTGACCTAATAAAAGCTGCTCATTTTCGTGATAGTTGTTGGCATTAAATTTTGTAATTGGTTAATTAAATTAACATTCGAGATATATGGAATGGCTTTGGAGACGACTGGAAAACTTCCAAAATGCCGATTTTGTAATTTGTTTATCTGTTGGACGAACAGCTGTATGTTAATTTGCATACTATATCGGTCGCCAAGTTTTAAAGGTGCAACATTTGTGTGTACAAACATGTTTTTTTTAGAAAATGTAAAAGTTTTAGGGTCGTTGTCCAGAGAAAAACGGAAGTTTAATCGAATCCTGTTCATGGTAACAGAAGATATTGGAGATTAGAAAGGGCACATGACCCTTTTTAAAGGTTAGTTATACTTTGACCTAAACTGAAGAGTTCATAGTAATTTTTACGTTTTTAGGTTTAGATGAAGTTTCGATAAAATATGCCATCACAATGCTGGATACAATCATTGCGTACGGATTTTTACCGAAAGTTGATCAAAACCCATAAAACGTTAAATTACCTTAATTTAGGTCCAATATATATATATCATGTCCCGTTGATGTAGGGATTTGATTGACACAGGTTTTGAGCGGTATACAATATGCTTTTTATGTTATGAAACTCGTTAATATTGTTATTTAGGGCGTTTCCATGGTTACAAGGATTCTTTTTAAACCCAGAATTAGCAAGACTGATGTACAAACTTAATCTAAATGTCGTTTTGGTGCCAAATTTAAATTTCCCCAAAACGCATTTTGCAGGGGTAAAAACATATTGTTCCCTTCATGGATTTAAATGACAATAGTTACAGGTTCTATGAAAGATTGAACTTGTGGTTAACTAAGTGGCAGATTTTATTTGCACATTTTTTTTTTTTCGGGGGTCAAACCCAGCGGAAACACACTACTCCTTCCTGGAACAAATGGTCTCCATGGCCCTTCCTATAGGGACGGGGAGGTAGAACCTGGGTTGTTGTGGTGTAGTGTCCAGTCATTTATCTATCTGGATTTTCTTTCTTTTTTTTTTATTTCCAAAATATTGTGCCGAGATTGAAAAATCAAATAATATATTTGGATTCTATAAAATTATGTTAATTGTCTGCAAGGTGAAACATGAAGTTCACAAGTCAGGCTTGTTTTTCATATATATTTCTAAAATTTGAAAGCAGTGTTTGCGACTTATCTTCAATTTTACATGAATCAAATACCACTCGATTAAAATTCTCAAGTCCTTGTATTTCTGGTCCGAATTAGGCCTAAATCGCAAGCTCATGGTTGCTTGCAAGTTTGTAATGTTTAACTATTGAAAATATACGTAGACAGGTCGAACATTTTGGCTCAATTGCTCATTATGGTGCCATGTACACAATAATCTGAAACTCTTCCTTCTTTGATAGTTTAGTCGCCCATATATTGTCCAATCAAAATCCATCAGAACTAAATCATCATCTCTAAATATTCCAGTCTAGTAATTGTTCTGTCCTGGCTCAAATAGCATTGGGTTATTTTTTACTGTTTAGCATGCAAGGAAATATGTTCTAAATTGCACTCGTTTCCTGTTACTATCAATGGTGAAATTGAGCACGAGAATGTGTACGTGCGATATTTCCAGAAATGTAAACAACACTTGTACTATGCCTGTACAGGCTTAAATTGTCCTATAATCTTCATGAAAACTATGTTTCTCATAGAAATATTGTTTTTATTTTGATTAGAGAAACAATTTGAATCACAATAGAAGATGACTTGTTAAAGATTATGACATGACGGCATAATTAAATTTTGCCCAATGAAATAATGTCAAGTGTATTACCTGCTAGCGAGTAACTAAATACATTATACCAACTCCTAGTAGGTTTTTAAGGGAGTCCGGAGTTTGCCCTTTCCAGGGAAATCAGAATTATTGAAAATAATATTATTATTGTATTTGTTTATTATCATGCTACAGCACAATTTTAATTCACATTAGAGTACCGTGTATATTTAAACTTTCAATTTTTAAGTCTGATTTAAAACAGTTTAGTCTGAAAGAATTACCAGTTACATAATTAAAGTGTATACTGAAGATACAATATTGTCCCACTAAAATTGATGAGGGAACTGGGGTGAATTACAAAGCAAGGGCTATAAAAATGAGCTCAAAGCACCTTTGGCTTGTAAGCAGCATCATATCAGAAACACAGTTACTTGGTTATTAAATAAAATCAACAAATTGGTTCTTAATCCAATTAAGTTTAGCTTTACAAAGATGAGGTACTTTTTCAAGTTTTAACAAGTTCTTGGATAGCAATTTAGTAGGACATACTGGTATCCAATATGCATATCTTTATTGTTTTCGGAGATCAGTAGATATTCAAAAGCTTAAGTGTCCAGATAAATATATTTAATATACAACTCTCAGCTGAAGTTCACTTGGGAGTTTCGGTGAATAAAATTGATGTCTGTGTAATTGTGGACGACACTCGTTTTAATTAGAAAACTACAGTAAATGGGTATGCGTCTCTGATGCATTAAATATATTTAATTCCAAATAGCACAGAGAAACGTAGTGTTCTAATTGGAAAGACAGGTATTTTTTTTTTATTATTGTCCAGATTGATGACAAAGTTGCCATCAACTTATTTTACATATAATCCAGGTAAACCTTATTTTGTATGCTTTACATAGACAATTTCTAAATACCCTGATAAAGCAACAAATTGTATTTTTAGAACAAAAGATACCAGATATTTTGGCTGTACACTCTTCATCAGTTCTATGTCAGTTTGATCTTATCTGTTTGATCAAGTCATGTTAACAAAACAGTAAATGCACATTAAGGTAACTTTTGATCTAAACTTCATACTGCTGTGCATAAAAGAAAAACTTCAAAGTGAATTTGTCGTTTCGCATACTTACTAGTACAGAACTTAATGTGAAAGAAATGGGACTGAACCAAATGTCAAAATCTAAGATGACCACCTGTGGCCATCTTGTTTTTGCAATCTGTGTGAATTTAGTCACAATTATGTCCCAAGGAGAACCTTAATATTGATTTTGAGAAATATCTGTTGAGCACTTTTTGAGAAAAAGTAATGACAAATTCTTATTATCAAAATCCAAGATGGCTGCCATGTTGTTTTTCCGATCAGTCTTGTATGAAAAATGCACTTATAGGGACCAAGGGAAATCTTCATATGAAATTTTAAAAAGATCTGTCGAGTACTTTTTGAGAAATAGCAATAACAAACTTTTAATTCTCAATATTCAAGATGGCTGCCTGGTGGTCATCTTGTTTTTATGATCACTCTGAAAAAATAAAACATACGTATCAAACTTATGCCAGATCAAAAATGTTTAGAGCCCCCCAGGACTTCCTAACAAACCTTCATCGTCAAAATCGACGATGGCTGCAGGTCGGCCATTTAGTTTATCCGATCAGTCTCAGAATATCCATGCACAACTAGGGACCAAGAGGAACATGCATATCAAATTGGAGAAGGATCCTTTCAGTACTTTGAGAAATAGTGAGAACAAAAATTGTTAAAGGATGGACGACAGCCCTCTATCTGATGAAAGAGTTTAGACCCAAAAGATATAATATTCAAACTAAAGATACCCAGAACAGATTTGTTTCTACCCTTTCACTAATGGAGAGTGTAAAGTTCTTACCATATTCTGAAAGCAGGGAGTTAGTTTATGTAATATTAATTAATTTCCAAAAACTGCCGAGTGTTTGAAGGTTAACACTAGAAATAACTGTTGAACTGGGAAAGATCGACTTGACTTCCTATTGTCCTACATATAACTTACCGACAACATTCGGCATTTTTTGCATTGTTTTACGGCTGAACAGACTGCTTCAGGGCAGGCCAAGCATCACAATAAGTTCTATACTTACAAACCTGTCGGACATTAAATGATTTCGAGAAAAAAAAAAATGTGCCAAAACTTGTACTTTTCATCATATTCCTTACCAGAACCTATGTACCAAACTGATTTATAAGTTGGTATATACTGGTAACCTTGGATACCAACACCACCCTGTTTTCCCGAACATCAAGGCCAGTCTGCTTGTCCACATTTATCTGAAACATATCTCTACAAAACAACCACAAAGTTACAACAAAGAAATATCATACTGTAACAAGTCATAAGTTTTATTCAATACAACAAATCAAATCAAATGATAAATGATCTACATTCAAACCATCAGTTCTTTTGGAAGAAAAGGATTTAAAATGCAGTACCAACTGTATTTACAAATAGTTAATTAAACAAAAATACTACATATATCATGGTATGGTAATGAAACTAAACACTTTCCTATATCTAATATATACAGTTGTTGAAAAAGAAAACACCTTTGTTTTTCAAACAAGCACCAGAGAATTTATGTTTACAGACTATATAGCACTAATAATTTTGTCTGGCTTTTCCTTCTCCAAAATAGTATACTAAATCAACCTTTGACCTACCACCTTTTTCAATACTACCATATTCCTTTTACACTTTGTTCACTCTTGTTTGAGCTCTGCAGGCCACAGGTTAGCTGAATAGTAAAAATTAATAAATCAGTCATGATCTTCTACCAAAAAAAAAATGTAAGCAAAATGTTTTCAAAAACTTAACAGGAAAATAATGAACCATGGAATGAACAAATCTACAAATGTTCAAGAGAAATCACCAAGTTTAAACTTGAAAGATAATCAAACAACTTTGCTTACACTTAATTTTCCACATTCTACGTTATTTCACACCATATTTGTATATATACATGTATACACATTACACATGCAACTTAAATAATTTAATATTACAATTCTTTTCAGAAATGTTCATTCACAATATACTGGATATATACTGTGCCCTAGCCTCCCCAAAGATCCCCAGCGTACAAGGGACCTTACCAAATAAGGCAAGTCCAAGGGTGCAATGGACAGGGTCCCAGGGCTTCTTCACAAGGCAAACATCACTCGAGAGCAGCATCTGTGAAAAGAAAACTAAAGATACTCATCAGTAAAGGTCTGCTAAAACTTAATGCTTAACTAGCAGGAACCAATTTGAAAAAATAAAGATTTCAGAGTGGATATGAATCAATTATATGGTATTACCAATTTACCAACTTGCAATCTCGATGAATTTCTACCAGATATTAAAAAGATACTGTGGGCTGTTTCAATGAATAACTCTATAATATCAAATTGGTTCAAGCTTTACATTGTGGTTTGTTTTGTCATTAAGATCACTTTTATAAACAGTTTCATATATATAAACAGTTTCGTATATATATATATAAAAGCAATTTTCACTTTCAAATAGTGTTGATTTTTTGTTACAGCATAACAGTAAACATTATGATACTGTTATACCACCTGAAAAGTCGTTGCATGGTCCCCTCAACGTCTGTTGTGAACTCGCACGTTTCTCTCTAGAATCATCAACACTTCCTGGAATAGGGCCTGAACAGACCGGTCTATTTGTGACGATTCACGCATGTTGTTAGCAACATGATTTTCAAAAACATCTGTAAAGTCTTCATTGTGTTCACGAGTCATCAGCCAACTTTGCGTTTTTTGAGCAATGGGAGCAGAATTCCAGCGATGCATGTCCTTTGTCTACATGTAAGCAAATACCAGCTGTGGAACAGTTCCTTTTTGTACATCTGTCAGTATCCTGATGTTCTATGTAGTCATGATCAACAACGGCACTACGCTTTCTTCTATTGAAAGACGTTGAAAGGGTTACATTCTGCACATTCGGAATATTTTGCAATAAACTGGACAAAGCACTTTGATTAGCAAGCACACTTTTCAGATACTGTACTTCATCTTCCAACACTCGTTGGCATTCCTCCATTCTGGTCTGGTTAACTTTCAAAGCATCATTTTCAGCACGCAACTCATCAACAGTGTCCTCCAGACTTTTTATAAAAACCTTTTTCTTTTCTCGGTTGATTTTTGCCTGAATAGCATTTTTCTTGTTTAAGTTAGTCAGAGCTTCAACGACTTCACCATCAGAGTCAATATGTTGGTTTGATGAAAGAACTTTTATAACTTTGATCTTTGGTGCTGGTGTAGGCAGAATTGTCTTGACCTGCAGTTTTGATTTGTTTTCAATTGTAACAGGTTTTGTTTTGGGTGTAGTCATCACCGTAACATTTCTGTCTCTGAGGATACGCACATGGTTCTGTATACTCGATCCTTTATCATTCGATGTTGCATTTGTAGCAGGTGCATTATCATTGTTTGTGTCACGATCAGAAACTCTTTCAACTGCTGTCGTTGTTTCAGGGCTTGGTGTTCTGGATGAAGATGAAAGATAACCCATTAGTTGAGCATCATCAAATATTTCAAAACCGGGACTGTAGACAATGTCATTATCACTGCACCTAGACGCCAGACTCTCGCTTCCCATGCTCATACCACTGTCTGACTGGTGACTCGGCGAGTTCTTTAGAGCTTCAAGTTCCTCGTCAGGAGAATCCTCGGATGATGGGACACTGCCAAAGTTGAAATCTACGTTGATCATTCCACTCTCCAGAAGTTCATCTAACAAACAAACATCAGACTCGGGTGACAACAGCATTGAACTCATTTTGAACCAAGAAGTTAGTGTACATGCAATATTCCCAACTTTTTGTTTCTATTATGCTAATTTAAAACGATAAAGAAGGAAAGCAGAGAATAATGTTCTCTACAAAAGTCTGCTTACAATGTTAACATTTAATTATGATATATTCAAATATATCACAATGGCTACCCTAGTATAAAACGTCATTGAACGTGGCGGCGAGCAAGTTGTCAAAAACACACGAATTCGAGAACAGATTTCTACCTACGAATTCAGTCAAGATGATACATACATATAATCAAAGTCTCCAATAATGCTTTGATTCAATAAATTTGAAACAAAACGATGTTCACGTTTACCTAGTAGACAAGTCTGTAACAACTCTCCGTGGTCTATCCTCCAGCGATATTCTGTTTCTGACGAATAGCGTAGGAAAAAGTTTTTATATACCATGCAAAACGTCTGACGAACGTTTCCTTCGATCAGCGTTTAATACTTGGTTTTGATTGGCCAGCTGCCTACGCCTCTTCTTCCTCATTGGTTCTCGTAAAAATAGGAATTACGCACAGGGAATTCCCTCTACGTTCGAGGGTCGTTCCGAAGTCAATAAAACGCTTTAAAACCGATTTACACATCGTCTGCGTACGCCAAGAAAAAAGATTTTCGAAAGAGACATTGAATTACGATGGAAATCAATTGAGATGTAGTGTGTTTTTATCTATCAGTAAAACTTATATTAATGCTTTTATTTTGACTTTTCCATATTTGTTTTTCGTGTCAAGTGATAGATCTTCCTTTTGGCCAATGGCAACAGGTTTTAATATTAGCCGCATTGCAACAGGATGCAGACATGTGTGTATAATATTTGACAAGCTGGAAGTTAAACTTCCTCTTTTTATTGTGGTTCGTCATTACATAACATTATATAATGGATTTGTACATCATTTGTTACTGACTCAACTTGTTTCACGTTATTTGATGCGTATTTTCTATTCTCAAATGTTTTTAATTTTCTGTTGTGAATTTATCGTATTTTTATGAACATCCTCTGAACATTACCTGCGATACCAAACAAAATCTTTGTTTCACTTTCGCTACGCAGTTGAATAGAGGGAATACAATAACTTACAATTACTTATACGGTTAAAAGGAACACAATATTTTCCCGTCGAAAAAAATTACACGGAAAGTAAGTAACAACAAATTTCCTTTTCACAAACAGGGGATGAAAAATACAACAGTAGGTGTCTAAATCAATCATAGGTGGTGGGCACGTCTATCAAAATTTTTTTTGAATAAATAAAACTAGTCTTACCTATCTATTCAAAAAAAATTGATAGACGTGCCCACCACCTATGAATCAATCGATACTTATATATATAGTAAGATTTCTGCGCTATTACAGATATTTCGATAATTTGAACTTTCTGATTCGACGCGATGAATACCATCAAAAATGTATTGATAAAAATAGATCGATGCAAAGGTGTTTGAAATTCTGACTGTAAGTTGAGCTGTTGAGATATATATCATACAAAAAAATAAGGGTACTTTTTCATAGTAATACCCTTACTTTTTTATATGATACATATCTCAATTTACGATCAGAATAGTTAATTGGTCGAGAGTGCAGAGCCAGAAGTTCAAAGTTCGACTCCCAGTCTGAGCATGCGTTTTCCCTACCAATGCTGTTACAGTGGTGCCATTGGCCAACCTTTGTTTCAAGTAATGTGTGTATGTTTGGTAAGGGGATATAACTGAACATTTTTTGTGAATATAGTGTTGTCTCCTTTTCATTTTAACTAAGAAAAAGGAAGGAGGAATGCAGCGGAACCGGACTGGGATGATCACTAGCACCTAGGTAGTTTACTGGATATAGAGCATCCTCGTAAAGTTCGGAGATCCGGGGCCAACTCCTCGTCTTACTGTACATCTCCCCCTCCTGTTACAAATCTGTCAATGATTGGTTTTGACTGAATTCCAACTGAAATGATTCAATGCTTATATTTACCATCTTTGAAATATTATAACACATTAAAAATAAGATTATTAAATTAAACTCGGCATTCAGTCCAAGTAAGTGCATGTAATTTGTACAATAACCATGCTGGTTTAATGAATATAACAGCCATGATTCAGGGAGGGTTATTGGTATCCAATGTCATGATGTCATAAGAAAGATTGCATCAACAATACTGGTTGTAGATGTGTAGTATGATACAATTCTGGTTGTAGATGTGTAGTATGATATAGTACTGGTTGTAGATGGGTAGTATGATATAGTACTGGTTGTAGATGGGTAGTATGATATAGTACTGGTTGTAGATGTGTAGTGTGATATAGTACTGGTTGTAGATGTGTAGTAGGATATAGTACTGGTTGTAGATGTGTAGGGTTATACAGTACTGGTTGTAGATGTGTAGTATTATATAATACTGGTTGTAGATGTGTAGTATGATATGGTACTTGTTGTAGATGTGTAGTATGATATAGTATGGGTTGTAGATGTGTAGTATGATATAGTAATGGTTGTAGATGTGTAGTATGATATAGTAATGGTTGTAGATGTGTAGTATGATATAGCCCTGGTTGGAGATGTGTAGTATGATATAGTACTGGTTGTAGGTGTGTAGGGTGATACAGTACTGGTTGTAGATGTGTAGTATGATTTAGTACTGGTTGTAGATGTGTAGTATGGTATAGTACTGGTTGTAGATGTGTAGTAGGATATAGTACTGGTTGTAGATGTGTAGTGTGATACAGTACTGGTTGTAGATGTGTAGTATGATTCAATTCTGGTTGAAGATGTGTAGTATGATATAGTACTGGTTTTAGATGTGTAGTATGATATAGTACTGGCTGTAGATGTGTAGTATGATATAGTACTGGCTGTAGATGTGTAGTATGATATAGTACTGATTGTAGATGTGTAGTATGATATAATACTGGTTGTAGATGTGGAGGGTGATACAGTACTGGTTGTAGATGGGTAGGATGATACAATATTGGTTGTAGATGTGTAGGATGATACAATATTGGTTGTAGATGTGTAGGATGATACAATATTGGTTGGAGATGTGTAGGATAATACAATACTGGTTGTAGATAATATGTGCTACTGTTGTAGATGTGGTGCTGAGGATGGAACATGGCATCATTCAGCAAGGATACTGCAAGTACCCTGGAGCTTCTCCAGGCTGATGACTATGTGAGTTTAGTTCACAGTCAACCACAGTCCTCTTGGGACCCTTGTCAGAGTGCTGACTGGGACAATGAGGCTCCCACCTCACAATGCTGTAGTATGATACAATTCTGGTTGTAGATACTGGTTGTAGAAGTGTAGGATGATATATGATACTGGTTGTAGATGTGTAGGGTGATACAGTACTGGTTGTAGATGGGTAGGATGATACAATATTGGTTGTAGATGTGTAGTATAATACAATACTGGTTGTAGATAATATGTGCTACTGTTGTAGATGCGGTGCTGAGGATGGGACATGGCATCATTCAGCAAGGATACTGCAAGTACCCTGGAGCTTCTCCAGGCTGATGACTATGTGAGTTTAGTTCACAGTCAACCACAGTCCTCTTGGGACCCTTGTCAGAGTGCTGACTGGGACAATGAGGCTCACACCTAACAATGCTGTAGTATGATACAATTCTGGTTGTAGATACTGGTTGTAGAAGTGTAGGATGATATATGATACTGGTTGTAGATGTGTAGGGTGATACAGTACTGGTTGTAGATGTGTAGGATGAAACAATATTGGTTGTAGATGTGTAGTATGATATAGTACTGGTTGTAGATGTGTAGGATGATACAATATTGGTTGTAGATGTGTAGGATAATACAATACTGGTTGTAGATAATATGTGCTACTGTTGTAGATGTGGTGCTGAGGATGGGACATGGCATCATTCAGCAAGGATACTGCAAGTACCCTGGAGCTTCTCCAGGCTGATGACTATGTGAGTTTAGTTCACAGTCAACCACAGTCCTCTTGGGACCCTTGTCAGAGTGCTGACTGGGACAATGAGGCTCCCACCTCACAATGCATTCTCCGTATCAAAAGGTACATCTTAACTGGGTTTTTTTCCGACACACATGTTTTGATTTACTGTACGCTATACTTTTTCTTTTATTTTCATGTTGTTAATGGTAATCTCAGAATAGCATCAAGAGGACATGTGATCCAAATGAATTGCTAAATTTTCACCAAAAAACTTTTTCACAAGGTATTTATTTAGTTTGCAAATGAAGCAAACAGCAATATATATAGTCTTTATGTATGCATATGCATGATTAATAATCTATACAATCCTAGGTTCTAGTATCAAAGCTGACACATACTATTCCTAGGTTCTAGTATCAAAGGTGACGCATATACTATTCCTAGGTTCTAGTATCAAAGATGACACAGATATAAAGTATTCCTAGGTTCTAGCATCAAAGCTGACACAGATACTATTCCTAGGTTCTAGCATCAAAGCTGACACAGATACTATTCCTAGGTTCTAGCATCAAAGCTGACACAGATACTATTCCTAGGTTCTAGCATCAAAGCTGACACAGATACTATTCCTAGGTTCTAGCATCAAAGCTGACACAGATACTATTCCTAGGTTCTAGCATCAAAGCTGACACAGATACTATTCCTAGGTTCTAGCATCAAAGCTGACACAGATACTATTCCTAGGTTCTAGCATCAAAGCTGACACAGATACTATTCCTAGGTTCTAGTATCAAAGCTGACACAAATACTATTCCTAGGTTCTAGCATCAAAGCTGACACAGATACTATTCCTAGGTTCTAGCATCAAAGCTGACACAGATACTATTCCTAGATTCTAGTATCAAAGCTGACACAAACCTTAATTATTTATTCAGATTGGGAGGGTATTGTCTTGATGCCTTTTGGTCACAGTCCCAAGAAATGGATTACATATGGATAATTTAACTTATAACATTTGTGTGTTTGATTCCTTCACAGAGATATAATGACGATATTTAATGAGCCCCCTCCTGGCATTATCATCATCCCTGACAAGGATGACATCACTAAGGTAGGGACAGGCATACTTGAATTGCTACACAGTGATGGTGATTATCTAAGTTAGGATTTCAAAAAATCTTGTCAGCTACCTATCACTTCATTCTTCTATTAATTCATAATTAAGGTTCAGTATGATGAAGATGAATGTAGCTAAAACTGAAAATAAACAGATTTCTTTTTTATTTATTTATGAAATGAAGATATAAGCTAGGACTATCTGGGTAAATTATCTCCCTTTACCATACATAATAACTTAGGACTATCTGGGAAAGATGTCTCCCTTTACCATACATAATAACTTAGGACTATCTGGGTAAGTTATCTCCCTTTACCAAACATAATAACTCAGGACTATCTGGGTTAGTTATCTCCCCTTACCAAACACAATAAGTCTGGATTATCTTGGTTAGTTATCTACTTTTACCAAACACAATAATTCAAGACTATCTGGGTAAGTTATCTCCCCTTACCAAACACAATAACTCAGGACTATCTGGGTAAGTTATCTCCCTTTACCAAACACAATAACTTAGGACTATCGGGGTAAGTTATCTCCCTTTACCAAACACAATAAATTAGGACTATCTGGGTAAGTTATCTCCCTTTACCAAAAACAATAACTTAGGACCATCTGGGTAAGTTATTTCCCTTTACCAAACACAATAACTTATGACTATCTGGGTAAGTTATCTCCCTTTACCAAACACAATAACTTAGGACTATCTCCCTTTTTTATGCCTTATCACTCAGGATTATCTCTCTTTACCATTTTATGTCAGCATTGATAAAAGTGACTAATTCTACACAGAACCATTATGACATTTCATTTATAGCTTACCCTTGATATGATTATAGTGGCAAATTGTCAGTTGTGTGAGTACAGCTATTGTAAATCTTATATGTGCTTTAAATGTTACAGATTCATGCATTAATCACAGGGCCTTTTGACACCCCTTATGAAGGTGGATTCTTCTGTTTCTTAATTCGCTGTCCACCTGATTATCCCATACGACCTCCAAGGGTCAAACTTCTTACTACAGGTGACAAACAGGTCCGATTTAACCCAAACTTCTATAAGAATGGCAAAGTGTGCCTCAGCATATTGGGGTAAGTACTTGTGTTATGGTTTTGGATATATATAATACATGTGCATTAATCTGATATATGACCTTCTATACCAAAATGATTGCCTGGGAGATAATGTAACTAAAGACAATCGATCGAGGTGTGTGGAGACTTAAAGTAAGTGATCTGGTACCCTTGGAGATCATTGCATTATACATACCTAATGTGGAAAAATCAGTGGGACCGTCCTGTTGTATGTGTCTCAGGCCCATCCAACTCCCTACCCAGAACCTATTTGATGTGAATGTGTTCTGTACTGGACCATTCAGCCTCTCTTGTGTACCTGTGTCATGTTTTCTGTGTTACAGTACATGGTCTGGACCATATAGTCCTGAGTATGTATTGTGTACATGTTTGGCGTTCTCTGTGTTACAGGACGTGGTCTTTATCGTATAGTCCTGTCCAGAATCTGTATTGTGTGCATGTTTGGCGTTCTCTGTGTTACAGGCCGTGGTCTGTACCCTATAGTCCTGTCCAGAGTCTGTGTTGTGTACATGTGTCACATTCTTTGTGTTACAGGACGTGGTCTGTATCGTATAGTCCTGTCCAGAGTCTGTATTGTGTACATGTTTGGCGTTCTCTGTGTTACAGGACGTGGTCTGTATCGTATAGTCCTGTCCAGAATCTGTATTGTGTACATGTTTGGCGTTCTCTGTGTTACAGGACGTGGTCTGTACCCTATAGTCCTGTCCAGAGTCTGTCTTGTGTACATGTGTCACATTCTTTGTGTTACAGGACGTGGTCTGTATCGTATAGTCCTGTCCAGAGTCTGTATTGTGTACATGTTTGGCGTTCTCTGTGTTACAGGACATGGTCTGGACCGTATAGTCCTGTCCAGAGTCTGACTTGTGTACATGTGTCACATTCTTTGTGTTACAGGACGTGGTCTGTATCGTATAGTCCTGTCCTGAGTCTGTATTGTGTACATGTTTGGCGTTCTCTGTGTTACAGGACATGGTCTGGACCATAAAGTCCTGTCAAGAATCTGTCTTGTGTACGTGTGTCACATTCTCTGTGTTACAGGACGTGGTCTGTATCGTATAGTCCTGTCCAGAGTCTGTCTTGTGTATGTGTGTCACATTCTCTGTGCTACAGGACGTGGTCTGTATCGTATAGTCCTGTCCAGAATCTGTCTTGTGTACATGTGTCACATTCTCTGTGTTACAGGACATGGTCTGTATCGTATAGTCCTGTCCAGAGTCTGTCTTGTGTACATGTGTCACATTCTCTGTGTTACAGGACATGGTCTGGACCGTATAGTCCTGTCCAGAGTCTGACTTGTGTATATGTGTCACCTTTCTCATGTTACAGGACATGGTCTGGACTGTATAGTCCTGTCCAGAGTCTGTCTTGTGTACATGTGTCACATTCTTTGTGTAACAGGACGTGGTTTGGACCGTATAGTCCTGTCCTGAGTCTGTCTTGTGTACATGTGTCACATTCTTTGTGTTACAGGATGTGGTTTGGACCGTATAGTCCTGTCCAGAGTCTGTCTTGTGTACATGTGTCACATTCTCTGTTTTACAGGACATGGTCTGTACCCTATAGTCCTGTCCTGAGTCTGTCTTGTGTACATGTGTCACATTCTCTGTGTTACAAGACATGGTTTGGACCGTATAATCCTGTCAAGAGTCTGTCTTGTGTACATGTGTCACATTCTCTGTGTTACAAGACATGGTTTGGACCGTATAGTCCTGTCCAGAGTCTGTCTCGTGTATATGTGTCACATTCTTTGTGTTACAGGACGTGGTCTGTACCCTATAGTCCTGTCCTGAGTCTGTCTTGTGTACATGTGTCACATTCTTTGTGTTACAGGACATGGTTTGGACCGTATAATCCTGTCAAGAGTCTGTCTTGTGTACATGTGTCACATTCTTTGTGTTACAGGACGTGGTATGGACCGTATAGTCCTGTCCAGAGTCTATCTCAGTACATGTTTTGCGTTCTCCGTGTTACAGGACGTGGTCTGGACCGGCATGGAGTCCTGCTCAGAGCTTGTCTAGTGTACTGATATCCATGCAATCACTGATGAATGAGAAACCATATCACAATGAACCTGGATTTGAAAAGGTAAACTATTTTTTTAAGAAACAAGAAAGATTTTATTACTGGTCTGGAATCACTTTTGTATTTCTTCTTTTTTGTTTTCTCTTTCCTTAGATGACCCAATCAATTAGCCTTATTCTTCATGTTAGGACAGGTGATCAGCTTCCTGACATATTGAGCACTGTTTTACAGAAGCAGAGTTACTCTTGTCCTTTGGTCCAGTCTCAACTGTAGTCCTGCTAGAAATAATGTAATAGTATCCCTGCTGATTCACGCCACTAGTTGATCACTTGTGTCCTCCATTCCTTGGCCTAACTAAACTGAAAGCATCACCTTTGGTTCAGAGAAAATTAGAATATCTTTCCAACAGTTTTTTTTATTCTCTCCATCAGAAACAAAGTAAGGTTGTTTCTACAATTGCAAAGAAATTTATCCTGATTCAACAAATAGTTCCATCCATTGAAGGTTCTTTCCGAACCAGCCATCTCTAATTAACACCAATGGAAGTAAATTTCCAATCTGGCTGCAAATAGGCTGAAAGTTTCACCCTTCTCCTGTCTTCCTCTTCCTTTAAAGATTTTTTTCCATAGGCCTTTCTTTGTCATTTTATATCTTTTAGCTCACCTGTTCCAAAGACCTTGTGGGCTTATATTATGCTGTGGTGCGGCGTCTGTCTGTCATTCATACGTTCGGCAACTTTCATTTCAAACTCTTCTAGTCCTGAAAGGCTCAGTGGATTTTGAATAAAAAAATTGCCGGAGCATCCTTGGGCAAAGGGGACTCGATCTTCTATAAACAGAAGGCAGGGCCAAATAGGGAAAATTGAGGTCAATCTTTAAAGTTCTTCCTCTGTAAGAGGCTACTGTGTATAAGTAATAAAGATGACATGAACAAACAAAATAATGATTACCCCGTCACAGTTGCATCAAAAGGAAGGGGAGGCTAATGTTTATCAGAAAATTATTGTGGATTTCCCCAGTTTTTGCCTGCAGTTGATATTTAACCTGAACAGGAAAATGGACTTAACTTGTACACTCCCACCAAAACATCCATGATACCAATATTACAAATCAAAGTCTATGTATCACATACCCTGCTGACATACATTTTGTAATCGTAATCATTTAAAACATTAGTGCGGTAACATTGTATAAGTTTGGTTTATACATTATTGGTATTTTTTCATCCTTTCATAAACTGCAATTAAAATATGTTTAAGCTTAAAAAAAATCCTATACTGCTATTTTGTTTAGGAGAGGAATTTTGGAGATGCCAAGCGATACAACGACATTATCGAACATGAGACATTGAGGGTTGCAGTATGTGACATGTTGGAGGGTAAATGTAACTGTCCCCAGAGTCTACAGTAAGTTACAATGTGGCATTATGGAAATGATGTATCAATTCTGATACTTTCATTTTGAAATGTGCCGGATTTGACCTAAAATGGGCACCTTCTCTTATTAGGACACCCCTAGTGATTTTAGAAAAATTACTTGACTCCTCTGTCAGTGTGTGTGTGTCTGTCCATTCATGCTATTAAAATCTATTCATATCTGCAATAAGGGTCAACGCCTGAAGCTGTGATCACAGGAGTAATATGTTTTAAACTTCAGATTTCTTAAAACCTGAATATCTAAAAAGAGTTTAAGGTATGGACATTATCTTATGTTGTGATATGGAGGTTGCCAATTTGTTTTGCAGGAATCATTTTAGGTCAGAGTTAAACTTTTGGTTTAATGTCAACGGTGCTTTAATGGGTTACAAATTAGAAACTATTTTTACCATGTTCTAAGAGGCCTTCTGTCATGCCTTGAGCTGCTCTCAAGGTCACAGGGGTCAAAAAATCAAAATATCTAAACAACTTTTAATACTGGTAACCAAGAGGCTTCAGGTCATGATATTTGATCGATGGGTAGCTGGATTGGTTAAGTTGTTCAAATAAATTATATTGATCTTCATTTTAGGTCACAGAAGTCAATCATGTAAAAGTTTTTAGAAAAGATCGCTTCTCAAGTTCAAGAAAGTATAGGGTCATGGTATTAAAACTAGGAGGTAGCTGGGGGAGAGGGCCATCAAAGTGGTTCCAATATTTGATCTGTATCTCCATTCAAGATTACCATGGTCAGATATGTTGAAGTTGCTTCTCAAGTTCCAGAAGGCCTATGGTACATGTGTATGATTTAACCAGGAGATAGCTGGATGTGACAGCATATTTGTTCACATATATGACCTTGATCTTCATTTAAGGTTGCAAACATCTTCTGTTGAATAATCAAAAGTCTAGGGTCTTGATATTTGCTTTGTAGCATGCTTTAATCAAGTTTGTTCAGATGAATGACGATGACCTTCAGTCAAGGTCACAGAGGTCAAATTAATTTTGAAATAGTTAAACTTTAAAAAAATATTGTCAAGCTCCAACAAGCCAAGATCATAAAAGACAAGAAATTTTGAAATGTCTGCTTCAAAACACCAGAGGTGGTATGCAGATTAATATTGGAAGAAGAAGAATTTTAAGGCCAAATGTCAAACTGATGTCCTATTGTGAAAAGCCAAACAATATTGTTTGCTAACATTTTCTGATTTTAATTGTTATTTATGAATTTCAGAGAGGTCATGGAAACATCCTTTCCAGATTACTTTGAATATTATGAAGGCATCTGTAAAAAACACCAGGACATGCAGGGACAGACAATGCAGGTAAGTTTTGTAATTGGTAATTTGTTCTTATAGAAAAAAAATACTGTCAACGAACGGCATCTGTGGACGATCACAATTAGCTAGGTACCTGGAATGTTGTGACACACACTCCTTCTATCAATTACGATTTTGATAAGTTGATTGCTCTACTCACGGCACAATTGAAGTGTTATGACAGTTTTCATTGGCTGTTTTGGGATGGACGGGCGGATGCACCACAGAATGTCTTGGTTCCCCTAACACCTACGCAACATTGTGTAATCTAACCTATCTCTTTAAGTTGGGTCATTGGTGCATACACAATAAGTCTTTGTTGTGGGTAATTTGGGATGGATTAATCCAATATCTTAGGAGGTGTATCTAATGCACATCATTTCAGTTTTGGAATTTTTTGATGATGCACCAAATGAGAAATAGCGATACCAAGAATTGGTTAAGGACGGACCACAGACCATGGAGGAAGGGTGATTTGAATAGCCCACCATCATCTAAAAATTACGCGAGTCGTATCATTCACAGTTGTTGTTCGTTCACAGTAAACATTGACAATACAAGTTAAAAAAATGTTTAGAAAAAATGCATAGCATATTAATAACTGTTAGCTGTTAATAAACATTTGATGGTTTTTAGCTCACCAGTCTGAAACATTTCCTTAAGAATGGTTTTGACTAAATTTGGACTGGAGCATTGTTGGGCTAAGGGACTTTATTTTCCCTAAAACTGAATCGAAGGATAATACAATGTAACATGTGATCTTGTTATATTTTATATTTTGACACATTTGTGTTTTTTGTTGGCTTTATTTTTAGGATCCTTTTGGAGAGAAGAGAGGTGTATTTGATTTCTCAAATATATTAAAAAGACTAGGAGTAATACAAAAGGACTTGTCAGATAAAATGGACAACTGCTCAACAGACGATACTTCGGATATGGAACAAAGCTGATACATCATAACAGTGACAAGCTTTCTAACTACCCTGACTAACTCATATTGTTTGGATACAAGCTTTCATGGAACCTGGACCAAATAGTGTCATAAGTGTCAAAAACCTTGGATCGTGCACAGCATAAATACACTATTCTTGATATATAAATGATTTTATGCTGATTGTATTGATTTGCTGCTGTTTGTGACTGGACCAATTTACTCCATTCCTTTATATTCTGTAATCATTGTAGTTATACTGATTTTACCAACCAATGTACAATGTACTTAATTAGATCCTGATTTTGTCTGATGGATAGCATTTTTGTTAGGATTGCTGGTAAATGTCCATGTCTATTATACCAAATTATTAATTGTAATACCTCAATTTATAGAAAATACATCAACTTATAGAAATACCGGTCATGATAATTGCAAACAACTTTGTTATTTTGGTCACATAGTATTCTTCTATGAAATTTGAAGAATAAAAAGGTCTGAAAATCAATGTGTGATTTTTTGTAGTAACAAAGTCAACTCAACTATTTAGCTGTTATTTATCTTATTGTGCCAATACATTTACTTCCATGATTAGAAAGGTAGGTATCTTGTTATTATCTTGTATCTTATTGTTGTCCTGTACCTTGACAACAGGTCATTTAGTCCTGTATCCTGTCAACAAATCAATGTAGTCCTGTATCTTAACATGTCATTGTAGTCCTGTATCTTAACAGGTAATTGTAGTTCTGTATCTTGACAACAAATCAATGTAGTCCCATATCTTAAGAACAGGTTTTATTGTAGTCCTGTATCTTTTCAAAAGGTAATTCTCTATCTTAATTACTGTTAAATCTAGTCTTGTATCTTGACAACTTGCTCAATCTCAGAAAGATCTTGTTCAAATTCTAACAAATTATTGGTCACCTATTCAGTTTGTAGGGTAGTTCATGCGTAATGGCCAAACATTATCACCATGTGTTTATTGGTATTCAGAAGAAGTTATTAAAGGGTTTCAACAGACCCCTTAATTATAAGTTCATTCATTTTAACAAACTTAACATGCTACTGGCAAAAGGTCACAACTCTAGGCAGTTTTAGAAATAAGAATATGCATATATAAACTACCTGTTGTTTCCCCGAGTTCAGTGTTAATGTAAAAGATAGAAATCAATCAAAAATCTGGGGATAACAAAGCTCTAACGGGTGCTTTTGGCAGACTCTGTTGTGTTTCATCTAACCACTGCTCTCTTTTCAAAATCAGAGCGGCAAGTGGCAACTTGTATGATCATTGGTGAGCGGGCAAAGTTTAACCCGAGTTGTATAGATCTCAAACTCATTATTACAAATTGCAAACATGCTTACTCACTTGATAACAAAGATGTTACAGCAAGGTGCCCAGAGGGTCCGTATTACTTACCTGGACATTTAAGCATTCATAGAATCAGAGACCCAATGGGCTTGTATCACTTACTTGTATTTATTGCACGTCTTTGACCCTACCGAGTATGTAAATGTCAAATGTATTGAACGGGCTATCATTATTACTCTACATAGTGTGGGTTTATGTTTGAATGTATCATTACTATACACCTTATAAGTCTATGTGTGATGATTCTAACTTGTTTACTCATATGAACTTTGAAGTTGGTCTTGGTCATTCATCAGAATCCAAAACTCACACATTTGACCCCCCGACATTGCGTTTCAGTCATGGTCATTCACTTGAACCAACTTTAAAAGTCTTTCATCCCAGCATGATACTGGTCAAAACACTACTCTCAGGCTCATGGTTATTTTGAAGTCATCAGAGGATATTTGATACATTTGACTCGTGTCACTTTGAAAGCTTACTTCAACATACCTGATCCCAGCAAATTACATGAAAAATATTGTTTTCTCCGACTCTTGGTTATTCACAAGATGTTCAAAGGTTTTTTACAAACACATTTGACTCCTGTGACCTTGAAAGTGAGACAATGTCATTTTATTAGCTCACCTGCCCAAAGGGCAACTGAGCTTATGCTTTTGGCTCCTGTCAGTCAACTTTTCCTTTAAAATGCTACTAGTCATGAATGGCTCTGTGGATTTTGACTAAATTTGGCCAGGAGCATCCTAATTCAAAAGGGACTAATTTTGCATAACTGGAAGGGTGTTGCACCCCCTTTGGGAAGAGGGGCTTTGCCCAATAGGGGAAATTGAAGTAAATCTTGAAAATCCTTCTTCTGTTTGATTGGAGGGATTTTTGACCAAAACAGGTGTAGAGCATCCTTGGGTAAAGAGTACTCAATTTTGTATAAATGGAGGGTGTGGCCCCCTTTGGGGCAGAGGGGCAGGGCTCAATAGGGAAACTTGAGGTAAATATTTAAAATTCTTATTAAGTGTGATTTGAGGGATTTTAACCTAAATCGGTCAATAGCATCCTAAGGAAAAGGGAACCAAATTTTGTTTAAACAGAGGGTGTGGCTCTCTTGGGGAGGCAGCGCCCAATATGGGGAACATAGTAAGAAATATGTAAAATCCTACTCCATTAGTATGATCGGAGGGATTTAAACCAAATTTTATGTAGAGTATCCTTGGGCAAAGGGGACTCAATATTGCGTAAACTGGGGGTATAACCCCTTTGGGGAAGAGGGGTGGGGCAAATAAGGGAAATTAAGAAAGATCTGTCATGGACCTCTTATGAAATAGTGACATAGACCAATCGAGATTTGAACAGCCAACTATCTGATAATGGTGGGCAGACGACAGAAACTGCTCCGCAACATAAGCCTTTCTTTCTGGTGAGCTAACGAAACAAAACAGTCAAGTCCAAAATAAATTGACAAAAAAATTGTGTATTTTATTGAAAATAATCTAATATTTTAAAGAAAAATTCAAACAATTTTTTCTTCTTTTAGAGGAATCAAGAAAATCCTCATTAAATGTTTTCACACCTTTTAAATTCTTTTCAATTACCAGAAATGTATATTACTGGTATGTTGATTCACAAATAAATGTTTTTGGAAAAAAAGGAAAAAATATCTTCAAAACTCATTACCCTTGAATTAGAGGGGAAAAGAACATGCATGAAACAGCCGAGCATGTGATATACAATTGCCATAAACTGGGTACGAGGTCTAGTCAAGCGAGACATTTATTATAATATGACATCGAGTGAAATGTTATAAATCATCAATTCGTTAAAAACTTGAATCTTCATCGCAGTGAAGATACACACAGAGATATCCCAGAGGGACTTTGGCACCCATCCTGTAAGATATTTATTGATTTTATATAGATTAGTGGGGGGTTTTGTGTGATGGATTTAGACACGTCAACAGTAAACGCATTTTGTGGTAACTCTTGTTCAAAACTTCATACAGCTATTATTGACATTGTCCTTTCAAAAGTATTGTAAGTTATTTATTACCATAATGTGTTAAAATAGACCTAGAAAGGATTATTGATTTCTGGCAGCGATATTTTTCTACTGACCAAGCTGCTTGAAGCTCGAGATAAAATACATTTCATATGCAAAACCTGTTATTTACTTACTGAGATATTGCAATTACTAATTTTAACAGGTATATTCAAGATGTCTGCCAAGAGGCCATCTTTTTCCTCAATAAAGCTGAAAATGAATTTTAACTAAGAACCAAGCCCAAACAAGCCTAAGAAGGAACACTTGAGTACCTTTTGAGAAATAACAACAACAATTTAAAATTCAAAATAACTGCCTGTTGGCCATCATGTTTTTCTGATCAGCCTCAAAATATAACATGCACGACTTAGGGCCAAGGTCCTTCAGATGAAATTTGAAAAATATTTGTCAAGACTTCTCAAGATATAGAAATAATAATCCCAAACTGTAAAATTTCCAAATTTGATAAAGATCCATTCATCAATTTCAGAGAAATAGAGATAATGCGAAATGCTTATGGACGGATGCTGGTCCACAGATAAGGGGCGATTTGTATAGGCTGTATCTTCACATGTGATACAGGATTTAATTCCTCAATACATTTTATATTGACCAAGCTTTAAGCAGAACAGTATTTTCAATTCATTGCATTTAAAGTCACAGATTTTCTGTCCAGCTAAAGATTAAGTAACAACAGAATTAGTCATTGTTTTTGAACAACTTTGGTACTTACATCAATGTTTTTTAAAGCTTCACCACTGATAATATTTTTGTAAGCAAATTGTACCAGAAAATACATGTAGCTTAAAGTGGTAGAATCATGTTCAAGATAGTTGACAGCCTTTTTGTCAAGTGATATGTAATTTGAATCTGGCGTCAAGTAATTCCCCCTTTTTTGATGCAATATTTTTTTGTGTGATTGTAGTTCAAAAATGTGATTAATAGACGTTCTCTATATCTATTGGTATAGCACATTAATACATGTGTTGAAATATGCTTATAGATTTAATTTATAGTAATGAGCAGATCGGTTAAAACAACATTTCAGAATAACCTTCTATGTGATTGTTCTCGCACCTCAACACACTCACTAAAGGTCAGAATATCACATTTCTACATTCACATCTATGATCAGTAAAAGCTACATAATATACTTTCACCCTACACCATTCAGAAACATGTTTTGCGTAGTAAAATAGTTTTGCCCAGCATACACATTGATGTTTTAGAACACTTACTTTTTTAACCTTTACCTAGAACAAAATTAAATATTATTTTTTGATGTTCAACCCAAGATAAACTTGGAATATATATTACATATTTACATCTAGTACGTATCTCAAGTTCGACTGAAACTAACAATAAGAATATCACCTATAGCTATATACCTATTATTTGTTTGTAACCACTAAATGCGTCCACACCCAAGAATTCAGCTCTGATTTGATTTGAATCAGTAAAAATCATGCATTTCTGTTGATTGTTACATTTTTTTTCTATGAATCCCTCTTACATACACATTTAACCAAGGGGTCTATTGGCCTATATAGTACACCTGTTCCAGGGAGCAACACTCTTCCTTTATAAAACAATTATTCCCAGGTTCAAAAATGACTACAGATGCTGCAAAACAAATTTGGCCAAGATCTTTATTATTTTATTAATGGTTAAAGGGCAGGTATCTAAATTTTCATAATGAAAACCCAGGACAAAGTCCCCAGGGGTGAGGTCATACCCCTGAATTTTATATCTTTATGTCCAGGAAGCACTTATATGTTTTAGAGTGATTTTATTATTATAGATTAGAATCTCAACAGCTTCCATGTTATTACCAACAGACTAGGCCCCAGGGGGCTTAGCTGAATCATGGGCAAATCCTGGTAGCATTATTGTGTTTGTTTCTTCATGGCAACTATGAATGAAAGGGTTTATATATATGGTGTGAATCTTCATGGCATGAGGTTTAATTAATACTTTGAGTCATTGTTTGATAATTACTCCATCAGGAATGTCATTATACTACAACTATTAAAGGGAGTATGAGAAACTGTAATCACCTCATCACAGAACGAGCTGACCACAACATCAAAATCAGCGAACAGAATATACAGTCAACCATACATCAAAAAAATAGTCATACAAATGTACATTCAACTCAACATATTGATTAACTTGGTAAAACAAATTTAATGCTTTTATGAAATTAAAAGTATAATTGAAGAACTAAATTAAATACAAAAGATAAATATAAGTTTGTCTGATTAATTGTCATGTTTTTATCTTACAAATGAACTAAATGAAAACATGACATAAAATAATGCTACAGAATTGTAAACAATATTCCTGGGCTGCAAAGAACATCTGTTCTACATATGTTCTGGGTGGTTCTTCAGACAATCCATGAACTTGCTCACATGAAGGTTACCTTTACAGATGTTGTGGATGGCTGTGAATAGGGGGAACCTGGAATAGAGAGAATAACAAGCTAACACTACAACTAACTTTACAGATGTTGTGGATGGCTGTTAATAGAGGGAACCTGGAATACAGAGAATAACAAGCTAACACTACAACTAACTTTACAGATATTGTGGATGGCTGTAAAAAGGGGAAACCTGGAATACAGAGAATAATAAGCTAACACTACAACTAACTTTACAGATGTTGTGGATGGCTGTAAATAGGGGGAACCTCGAATACAGAGAATAACAAGCTAACACTACAACTAACTTTACAGATATTGTGGATGGCTGTAAAAAGGGGGAACCTGGAATACAGAGAACAAGCAAATTCGTGGAATTTATATCCCCCGCTTGCAGGACATATTGTAGGTTAACATTATTGAGGTTAGGTTTAAACATGCTAGTATCGTGCTGTTGAGACATAATGCATAACTTGAAACTTGAACTTGAAAAGCCGTATACCTCATCGATTATCTGTTAATTATGCACAAATCACATCGGTTGGCAAACTTAGCATGAGTTGGATGTGCATACGGAATTTGGTTGAAACATCTGAACAATATCTACAGCAATTATTACACGAAAACCAAAGGGTGCCCGAGATGGGTGGAAAGACAGACGAACACAAACATTGTGTCAACCTTTATGCGTTGAACCCTGTTACTAAGTTTGAAGACAATCAGATAATATTTGTGAGAGTAAATGAACAGAAACGGAAGATAATGACGTTTTTCGTTATTCAAGGGGCCATAACTCCGCCAAATAAATCCCACTGAAAGTGGTTATCGAACTTGGGCGAGCCCTTAAGGCATTTAACCCTGTGACTAAATTTGAAGAAAATCGGTTAACATTTGTTGTAGTTATTGCACGGAAAAGAAGCGTGACAGACAGACGGACAAACCCAAATTAATATCCCCCGTTTCGGTGAAAGCGGGGGATAATAACAAGCTAACACTACAACAAACTTTACTGCATGTTATTTTAGTAAGGTAGATGTCCAATGCTACTCCCTTTTGAGACCTTTAGAAGTAGTGGTCAATATTTTAAGATATTTGTGACACTGACAATGGGTTAAGGTTATTCATTTCTTTACAGCTAGCCTTCCATCCCAGTTTTATTGGGACTCCAATTGCTTTCTTGTGTAGATTTTGGTGGTCAACTCCTTCAGTGACCCATTCTTATTCAACAAACTACACAATTTGGATGCAAGAACTGTAACTCATTGTATATCAAAGAAACTGGGAGGTGATTTTGGGTCAGACTTGGTGAACATACAGACAATACAGAAACCCAAGAGAGAAAGAAATAATTCATCTGATCAGAAAGGAGGCAATCAGAATGCGACATCAATAAATTAGTGATCACAGACCATGTAATACAGCATAATCATGTTATTTACTGGGATAACTCCAAAGTGTTGGACAAAGACAGCAATCTGTTCAAGCAGCAGATGAAGGAAGTCATCTGAATTTGCCACAGCGGGCCAGTCTTGAATCGTGATGAAGGGGCTCACAGACTTTTGCACAACTATGACCAGGTATTAAACAAAGCATGGCTGAATCAACTTGTTGATTTGATTGTCATTTTGTATATGTATAACAACTAAGTGTACAAACATATCGTACAACTTTGTGTACATATGCTTCACAAGTCATTTGTTTGGTGAAGGTGACATGAGTACTTATTGTACCACTCGTCAAAATGTAACATCACTGGTTGTGAACATTTATAACATCTAAATGAACTTTTATACCAACTTGAAGAAAATATTTAAAATAAATGAGCAATATATCACAACTATATTTGTAGCTTTTTTGTTTGTTTCATACAAATATTTTTATAAATCTTAGCTCAAAACTGCATCTAAAGGGTTGACTCACTAAGTCTTGAGTGGCTGCATGCGTTTGATGATCACATAATGTTCTGGCCGTGAACAATTCTTGTTTTAGATAGTAACAGTAAGTTGGCCATGGAACCTTCACCAATAAATACAAACTCATGCAAGGTGTTCTCAAACTTCCAGTTCATATAAAATTTAATCAGAGTTTAACCAAAATTGTTTAAATATAAACCTGCTTGGGTGTTGAATCTGGACAGATCTGGAATGGGCTGGGGACATGGGTAACAACACACCCTATACCCTATAAAAGTGTGACAGCATACAATATATTAAGGGCATATAGATTTAGAAAGGTTTACATAGTAGGGCCTCCTTAACGTTTTTTTGATGAAAATAATTGATAATCTCATACCTTTGTTCCATGTCCTTTGCCTTTAGCATGTAATTGACTTCATATGCTGTTGGAGGACCCTGTAATTTTTGACCATTCAACATTTCAGCCTCCAGTTCTTCTATACTCTAAAACAGAAACAGAAGGCCCATCAGCCCAACAGTTTTAATACAGCTGTTATTTGTTGTGATGTGACAATTAAGCAACATAGTACCAATTAGGCAACATAGTACCAATTAAGCAACAAAGTACCAATTAAGCAACATAGTACCAATTAAGCAACATAGTACCAATTAAGTAACATAGTACCAATTAAGCAACAGAGTACCAATTAAGCAACATAGTACCAGTTGTGTGTGTGGGGGGGGTATAGTTGACCAAGGGGTAATGCAAGTCCCAACTTTGTTTAGACTTTTCCATCCATAAAGAGTATTTAATTCTAGCAAATTTTGGTCTGAAGAAGACTTCTGAAATTTTCCTCAACTCCCTCTGGACCTGTCTTTCAGGGCCAAGGGGTTGGGTCAGGGTCTGAATTATAATTATATGTACCATCAAAATGCAATCCTATGATAACACAGCATCACAAATAATACAAATCTCCTTGCTTGCGTTTGGTTAGAGATCATACATCCAACAGAACCTTGATATGTCTCGCGCTAGTAACTTCATCCTCCAATAATTTACTGTATATTCTTTCCTTGAGCACCCAGACATGAAATCCAGTTAAATTTTGCAGACCATTACCATCATATAATGCATGACAATAGGTTCTGCCAGGTTAAAAATACCTTTCCAGTTTTAGCATAGGCTTCAGCAACCCTTCGGTTCCTACCGCCATAACAGGTGGTGACAAGGTCAGCAACTCCACAGCTTTCAAGGAACGTTCCTTGTTGGGATTCTGTGACAGATTCACAAATAATTCTTGTTATTTAACATAGCTTGTATCTTTAATGCTGGTCATTCTCTTTACGAGTCATCCCCACTTCACCTATTGGACCAAACTCTTAATTCCTAGTGATGAAATGACTTCTTTTACATAACATTGCATATTCTTGTCTTGGGGATCATGATACTAAATTTCGACAAGAAGATGCTGGATGAATATAACCAAGTAACAATGTAGTATATTATACAATTGTGAATCAGCACTATATTTCATGTTGCTATATTGATGGTGCAGTCATGAATATTTTTTTAATGCTGCAAAATGATGACCCAAGCAACACTTCAATTGACAACATTTAATTTCTTAAAAGTATAATCCAGGTATATCACTTAGCTATAGTTCAATCCCTGATAACCCCATACAGGGATTGACCATTGCTTCTAAACCAAATTACTGAAGCATATATGTTGGTCAATCTCAGCGTCTGCAATAAAAATTTAGTAGAGAAGCACTTGCTTTATCATTGATCTAGTATGATCCATGTAGCACTTAAAGTTAACCAGATAATAACAAAATAACTCCTCCTAAGCTGATACATAGATACGACCATTTCCTAACTAAGCCACTTATGTAGATCAAATTCAGCATCCACAATGCAAATTTAGCAGAGCAACCCTTACAGCTGCATCACTGATGCAAGCATAACCCGATAAGCTTTTGAAGTTACCCAGATAGGGTTGAACAAATTCTTCCTTACCTTATATAATACATGGAGGTACAGGTAATAGATGTAGGTAATATTCAGCACCAAAAATAAATATTTAGTTGAGCAGCACTGACTGTGTCAACGATACGAGTATCATCTATGTACATGTAGCTCTTATAGTTATCCAGATATGGATGAAAAAATATTTCTTAACGAGCTACATGATCAGATGGTAAGATGGAGGTAAGGACCCTGTTTCTGTACCTACTACTAACCACGTTTAGTGGTCAATAATAAAATCTTTCAAGACATTCTTGAGAAGATGCCTTTAAATCATATATTTCCACTTTAAACATTTATTTCTGTTCCCCCTATTGAGTCCCGCCCCTCCTTCCCAAAGGGGGTAACACCCATCATTAATGCAATATTGAGTCCCCTTTGCCCATACATACCCTGGACCGAATTTGGTTAAGATGTCCCTCCAATCATACAGAAAGCGAAAAGATTTCAAAGATTTAACTCAAGTTCTCCTATTGAGTCTCGGCCCTCTGACCCCAGGGGGGCCACGCCCTCTGCTCATACTAATTGAGTCTCTTTTGCCCAGGGATGCTCAAGACAGAATTTAGTCACAATCCACTGAGCCATTCAGGACTTGTAAGGAAAAGTTGACGGATGGAAGTCTCGCCATGGCATAAGCTAAAAATTGAATTCTTTCTTCTCTAAGAACTTTAATCAAACACATATGAGAGGTATGATACCTGGATAGAAAATTTCACAGAATTTGACCATCTCCATCAGTCCAAGCCTGATGACTGCTGCCTTTGTGTTGTCCCCATATCCCAAACCATCAGCAAAGCCTGCACCGACTGCCACAATATTCTACAACACAACAATTTGTCTGCCAATAACAATACATGGTGGCCATCATGGATAATATTTCACCTGTTAAAATCTATGAGGTTTATTCAGAATATCAGAGGAACTTAATGAAGAAGAAATTAATTAGCTCAAAAGAATTTGAGTTATAGATCATAACTTTTCAATATATCAAAAGTTTGATAGTTATATTGGATTAGCAATCCATGAAAACATACTTGTTACAAATCAAAATATCTGAAATACTATAGTAAATTGTGAAAATTCACCAACATATGACTATATTTGTGGAGAGTTACTTTGATAGGGAGACTAATGACACAATTACACTGTTTAATCAAAATGTATTTCTGAGGTAGAAGTGGTAGGGGAATGAAAAGCATCCAGGGTTGAGGAGTTATTGGGAGATTTGGTGTTGACTACACCATAGCTGTGAATGATTACATCTATCTCCCAAAATATAATTGATGCCAGTGGTTGAAAACTTTTTTATTAAATTTTCCTGGCTCAGGAGTGGTATATTGCATGCAGGTAACTTGACAGACTGAGGGAAGATGGATGTCAAACCCTGGCATAGAGCTAAAAAGGTAGACTGAAGCTAGGTGAGCTAACACACTATAAAACCAAGTTTTAATTGTACATATAAACAACACTCACCTTTAAAGCCCCACACACTTCTACTGTTGTCTCATCGTCACAGACCACAATCCTGAAGTAGTCTGCCTGGAACATGTCCTTAAGGATGGCACCATACTCTGGGTGCTTGCAGCCTGGACAAAATAAAGGTTTGACATTATGCTAAATAGAAACCAAGGACCAACAATGCATTTTTCGTTTGGGCTGTTACCCTTTTTTGACCAATTCAATCCTAATATTTCATTTTTTCCCTTAATGAGGAGTAAATAGATATTTAGCAATCATTCCAAGTCAAATCCTCCAATCTCTGCCTCCACTTTTGATAACCATGCATCATTGGCTATTTTCTGACAATCTTTTTTCCTTTTAATCTGTATGCTTAAAATAAACTGTACATGTTTTTCTAATATTGAGAATTTTACACTGATCGGCTAGTAAACGCTGATGCTTTGTTATTAGATCATACAATTTAGTGTATGATGAAAGAATGGAGTGAGTGATTTTAATTAGATGGGATACAAAGGTGTTCAGTTTTTACACAATAATAGTAGTATGATGATGGTCATGGTCAATCACATCATTCTAATACAACAAACCAATACCGCTGGCCTAGCTGCACCTCTTCACCTGATTTTAGCTGTAACATGTATTTTGTTTTGTTTCATGGCTGCAAATCTACACAATGTTTGATCCTGTTTGATTTTGTTGCTGTAAGAATAGGTTAAATATTTACTGTACTTATTATTCTTATGGAAACTAGCTACCGATGTATAGGGATCAAACAACCACTCTTAGAGATGCCAAAAGCATGTAACCTTGCATGTTATTTTAATGTAAAACAAAAGGTTCAAGAAGTGCAAGAGCTTAGGATATATACATACTGAATGGTATGAACATCGTATTTACACCAGTCACTGGTAGGGTTTTAAAAATTCACTCATTTTCCCGCTATGTATCCCACCCCTCTGTACCCAGTGGGGGGCATATTTGCTGTTTATTTAATGTTCAGTCCAATATAATCTTGACCCAACCATGCTCAAGACCAAATTCAGTCAAATACTTTCAGCCATTCTTGACTAGTACAGTGTTAAAGAATTAAAAGTTGATGCCAGACGACAGGCATGGCGCCATGGCCCTTTGGATCAAATGGCTTGAAATTGGTTTATCTTATTCAATGTACCTATTGTGGCCTCGCAGTAGTTCTCCTTAGCAACCTCATTTGCAATGTTAGCACCCATCAAGGCAGCACACGGTATATTCAAAAGGTCCCTGATGACAGATGAGATCAGGAGGATACCACCCCCATCCTTCACTTCAAAACCCTGTAAAACATACAGATTGTAACTATCAGTACACTCTCCCGACAGGAAAGCCCTTAATACAAGTCATAAACCAGCAGCAAGTACATATCATAATAGACCCATTCAAACCAGTAGATGATGTGATACCTGTTCATTTTCATAGAAATTCATATATATTACTGAATATTGATGAGTACTGTATACCATTGGTGCCTGCATACAATTTGAGCCTTGTTACTGTATCATATCAACTATATGAACGTTTAAACCCTGAAGCACTGCATGATGTTTCAATGCATTCTTTTAGTGTCGAATCAGATGTCATGGAACACTGAGAAAGGAAAATCCAGAGGCAATTTTTTCTAAGCTCTGCTTACAATAATGTTAAATGATAAGGATTTCATCAAAGGTAAACACTTTAGTACACCGACATTCCAAAATTGCTATACAATGCCATGCTCACATCTAAACACCTAATATGTAATGTTCATGTGAACGAATCGTTCCATTTATTGATAACCAGATTGTATGAGAACAAGCTGCCTACAGGTGTGGGGTCAATATGTAGGAGTGATAACATTTCTCATTCTTATCTAATTCTACCATTCAATCAATACTCACACATTGCATGACCTGAACTTTTTGTTTAAATTCATATCTTTCACGTCTATAGCCGTGTAATGGAAACATATCAACTTGTGATCCTGATAGACCACAACATCTACATGCAGGTGTCCTGTAGGTCATTTATACAGGAGGTCCAGAAGACTTGTATCACTGATACTTGGATATTTAGGCAATCAGGACAAAATATTCTAATTCAAAGTAGTTGTAAATATTTCCCCATTTCAGGCTCCGTCTCTTTTAAGTTAACATTGCCAAAGAGTTCTAATATTGAGGCTTATATAGGGTATTCTAATTCTATTTCCTAGGATTTAGGGATTACAATTTTGGACTGTCACATAAAAGAACGTAAAGAATAGCAGAGTCTGTTACCGACAGTATCTTCTGTTTTATTTGTTCGATATACCTTAATAAGAGAGACAGCAATGGCATCCTTTTTGACATTTCCCTTCAGCTGGTTGCACACTCCCTTGACGAACTGATGCGGCAGGACAAAAATGAAGATATCTGCTCCTTCACCAGTTTCTTTGACACCTGGTACAGCAAGCTGGAGATACGAAATCAAGAATATTACATCATCGCAGTATCAGTACTCAGTCATAAAGTCATGGTTACAGTATCAGAACACAGTCATAAAGTCATGGTTACAGTATCAGTACTCAGTCATTAAGTCATGGTTACAGTATCAGTACTCAGTCATAAAGTCATGGTTACAGTATCAGTACTCAGTCATAAAGTCATGGTTACAGTATCAGTACTCAGTCCTAAAGTCATGGTTACAGTATCAGTACTCAGTCATAAAGTCATTGTTACAGTATCAGTACTCAGTCCTAAAGTTATGGTTACAGTATTAGTACTCAGTCATAAAGTCATGATTACAGTATCAGTACTCAGTCATAAATTCATGGTTACAGTATAAGAACTCAGTCATAAAGTCAGGAGGACAGGAGCAGTACGCAGGCAGAAAGTCATTGTGACAGTATCAGTACTCCGTCATGATTACAGTATCAGAACTCAGTCATAAAGTCATGCTTACAGTATCAGTACTCAGTCATAAAGTCATTGTTACAGTATCAGTACTCAGTGATAAAGTCATGGTTACAGTATCAGTACTCAGTCATGATTACAGTATCAGTACTCAGTCATAAAGTCATGGTTACAGTATCTGTACTCAGTCATAAAGTCATGGTTACAGGACCAGTACTCAGTCATAAAGTCATTGTTACAGTATGATGTATCAGTTCTCAGTCATAAAGTCATGATTACAGAATCAGTACTCAGTCATAAAGTCATGCTTACAGTATCAGTACTCAGTCATAACGTCATTGTTACAGTATGATGTATCAGTACTCTGTCATAAAGTCATGATTACAGTATCAGTGCTCAGTCATAAAGTCATGGTTACAGTATCTGTACTCAGTCATAAAGTCATGGTTACAATATTAGTACTCAGTCATAAAGTCATGATTACGGTATCAGTACTCAGTCATAAAGTCATGCTTACAGTATCAGTACTCAGTCATAACGTCATTGTTACAGTATGATGTATCAGTTCTCAGTCATAAAGTCATGATTACAGTATCAGTACTCAGTGATAAAGTCATGATTACAGTATCAGTACTCAGTCATAAAGTCATTGTTACAGTATGATGTATCAGTACTCAGTCATAAAGTCATGATTACAGTATCAGTACTCAGTCATAAAGTCATTGTTACAGTATCAGTACTCAGTCATAAAGTCATTGTTACAGTATCAGTACTCAGTCATAAAGTCATTGTTTCAGTATCAGTGAAAACTGGAACAGTTGGGTCAGCAAAGCCACTGTAGGATAAACAGTGCATAGGGTGTAGTACTAAACCAAATGACTTAGTTTTTTTCAGTAGGTAGGTTTTTTTTAAAGACGAAAAACTTTTCAGTGAAATTTTTAAAAAGAAGTTTGAGTAGGTGTACCACTAGTAGTGAATCAGTCAGGAAACTGTAAAAAAACACATTTTTTAAGGATGGCCCTTATGTAAATGAGAGCAACATAGTAATTTATATTTGTAAAGGAAGTACAGAATGACTACAACAGGAATATGAATATTGGTGGTTCACTGCTTGCTGGACAGCAATATCAAAACTCCCCCTTATTAATCAAGTACAGTAAAGGAAATTATATAGTACAGAGTACAATCGGAAGTAAAAGTTTGGAAGGTAATATTTCAATCAGCCAAAGCAGCGGGAACTCAGGATTGATGAATGACTTCAGTAACTTTTGACAATTACTGATATATAGCAAAGAATGTCAGGGCAGGTTTCTTCCCTTCTGATGGCTTTTGTCACTAATATGTCAGTGTGTCTTGTCAGGAAGGTGTGTTGGAAACTGTCAAGGTGACATACCAGCACTTCCATTACACTGCACTGACCTCCAATTGTGGTATTTTAAACCTAGGACATGTATATTTAAACATTTGTTGACTACGTTTGTGACAATTCTAGATTATTGTGAACATTGCTGTTTTACATGCATTTAAATTAACTTTAACAAAAGGGAAGGGGGAGGGGAGACACAACCAAACTTCCAAATTATATAGGTTTAAATTCTTTCTTATAAGGTTTATCTCTATTTTCCCTAATGCGTCTGCCCTCCTTCTCCCGGGCCAAACCCTCTGTTTATACCACATAAGTCCCTTAGCCAAAAGATGCTTCAGATAATGAGATTTTGATGGATAAAAGGTAATTAAAACTGTTCAGGACTAATAGCATTTCAAAGAAAAAAGTTCACAATAAAACTCACTAACTCGTCAGGCTATTGATGTAGGAGATTCTGGTAGCCCGACATGTATTTTTATCAGCCACGGGCTATCAGGCTAGCAATAGTGTTGAACCCTGCTATCAGGCCCTGTCCTTTGGGCTGAATCCTCCATTATTTACACCATTTAGTCCCCTTTGCGCAATTATGATTCAGAACAAATTAAATCAAAACTGTTCAGGACTATTAGCATTTCAAAGAAAAAAGTTGATGGATGGATGACTTATAGAAGATGAACAGATGACAGATGGAGGAATGAACAATGCTCTAGATTGTCCACAGGCTCTTTGCACCAGGTGAGCTAAAAGCTGTCAAAACTGTTTGGTTAAATTATCACTATCAACTCACCACATTTGTTGGTAATTTATGTCCTGGAAGATACTTGACATTTTCATGATCCTGGTTGATGATTTCAGTAAGTTTCCTATCTTTTACCATTTCCTCAAACACCCACATACGAACTTCAGTGTCAAATTTGTCTGGCATTGCCAGCGCATTGTTTCCAACTATCTTGGCTATTGCTGAACCCCTGCAAGTATAAGGAGAAACTTCAATGAAATCCAGATGAGGGATAATTATTTGCATAGAATTTAGAAGATATCAGTTATGAATTTTAAATGAAATGTTGAAACACAAATTCCATTTTACACGAGAGTTACATGAATGTGTTTTTTAAAGGCAGGTAATACGACAGCCTTGAATTTGCATAGTGATTTATGTGTTTTCTTCGTGAAGATTACATCTGCACAGGAGGACATTTTTTCTACTCCTACTTTCAGTAGGTTTTATTTGGTTTAGCTTCCTTTTTAAGGAGGCTCCACCCTTTCGCAATTAGCCAGCAGAATTCAATGAAAGTTTCACATAATGGTTATGTCACTATGTAGAGATGATTTTATGAAAATCTAAGCATTCCAATAAACTGGGGATTTTTTTGTAAAAAATACAGAAATATTGAATTTTTGTCAAAGTCAACACTTTTACTTTTTTTGAGCGTGTGGCATTGTTCAAAACTATAACAACAATAAAATAACGAAAAGAAACATTGCTAATCAACCCTACAAATATTTTATTTATCATAAAATATCTACAACATGTTACGAAAAGCTTTTTATTGAAATTGTATGGATAACAGTTACTAAATACAAGCTAAAAGCAAACAGGACACATAGTTTCATACAAAAAGACTGAAAAATTGAACCAAATGCACACAAAGTCTTTATAATTAATTTATTTTACATTTTACAATAATTTTGATCCTGATGAGAGTTGTCTACCTTGAAAAAAACGGAACTTTTTGCAGAGTGATAGAATTTATGCAATGACACTTATTTTCTTTACTATACCAAAAAACGACGGAAGTAATTTAAATTACTAGATTTAATTGTCAATTTACTGTTCTTTTATGGAACAAAATTACTCTCAATCATGTACACTTTGGACATCATTCCATAGCCTGCTTACGCATGGTATATTAACATGTCAGGTACATATGTAACCATAGGCTATCGCATGGTATGCCGTTATTACGTGCACGCACATGCGCTTGCATTTTATAGGGATCTTGATATTTTACAAACCACTTTTTAACAAAGTTTTTGTAATTGCATTTGTGAACCGATTTATCTGACAGAGCGTAACTCGCTCGACAACAAAAGTTGTAGCGACCAAGAGCTTGTGAACTACTGTTAGCATGTGATACGTACAGGTGAGGTCAGTAAACAAAACACATCATTCTGCATTCCATGCGCCTCATATACGACCTTCTTGGAAGTCGTCTGATCATATGTCAGTGTTTGCCCGTGAGTTAATTAATGTCTTTGTATCATAAGCTTTATTTCTGAAGTACGTGTGATTACACATTTCCAAGTTAAGTCTCGATATCGGGTGTTGACATATCATCGTCATGCACGTGTACTATTGTTTACCCTGTGTTACTATAATTTACACCACAGTAATGGATTGCCCGATACGCAATACGGAAATGACGACACGAAAAATACGAAAAGAAAAACATGTGTATTACGAACGGTGGAAACTCCTTTACAGCTAAGATCATTGAAGGACATGCCTCCATGTGTGTAATGTATGAATGTGGGCTGGAGGCGGTATACTATATTATTGGTGTATTTGCCTTCTCACAATAGCGCAGATCTGAAGCCGACTAAAACCATGATGAAGGCACAAGAGCAGTCATATTGTAATGACATTGAGCTAATCAGTTCTGCAGGTTTTGGATAACCAATTTATGAGTTACATCATAGCAGATATTTGTTGTCAGCACCTCAAAAGTTTCCAACACCAAATGGTGTCAGTGAATTTCCACATTTTCATATACCGATAGTAGTGCGTTCTGGCCCCACACCAGACATCTATAAAACTGTCAAAATATTTAAGTCTTGTGTCAGGGCCAGAGGAAACTCAGACTAATTATAAATGATCGCAAGACAGGGAAATGAAATATCACGTTTCCCTCTGTAGAAAAAATGAGAAAGAAGCATCACAACTAAATTTCCTTTGACTGAAGCAGATAAAAGTGGTGCACAAGTCTGGTCGTCTTTATTTTTGTGTAATTATTCTACTTTGGGACCTATCTAATAAAGGTAAATATTTGAATGCAAACACTCTATGTTTCCCCTTAATTATGTTTCATCTCAACAAGGATCATGTTTCCCCCCACAACAATGGCAATAAAAACATATCTGGTTTCTTTTAAGTATGTACTTAACTGTCACAAGTCTGACATCTGACAGTGACTGTGCTCCATTAACTTAAAGATATTCTAGTTGTCATCTTCACTGACCCTAAACATTGTAGGCCAGAACAAAACAACGAGATATATACGGTTGACATTTGTTATCTGTTTAAAAAACCCCACTATATGTAGGTTACAGGCTACAGTACGTGTACATGCTAGTCTGCTGCAGTACAGTACAGTAGCCGTCGAAATATACGAACAAGGTTATATTAGCCTATGGAGTCGCAACCATAGCTAAGCAAGTTAAGACCTTTTTACACGAACAATGTGTCTGTTGTGTGTGCTATACAATATACTTACCAATTGCCTGATCCAATAATACATATCTTCTTTTTAGCGGATGCCATCTCCAACTCTGATACTCGGGATTTGTTCTTGAAAGTTTCGTCTGCCTGAAGTTTCACCGGTTGCACCTTACCGATGTAAGCGCAAATCTGATTGGTTGTTTAGGCAATTGTAGGGCAGCTGTGAAATTTGCCATGAACGCCACAGTTGCGTATCTTATCGGCAATATAATGAACACGATTTCATTACGCTCCATATTTTATCCTTTCTACTCATTTTCCTTTCTTTTCTTCGTCTGCTGGATAACCGAACTAATCGTTGAAAAGATTTGTACTTATTAGAATGGCTGGACTATTATCCTGTGCCATAGTCTAAGCATAACCAGAGACGTATCTGGCATAACTGAGTTTTTGCTATTACCAGTCGATATTACATACAGTAGGCTAAGTTAACAGTTACATTTTTTTTTACAAAATTCAGTTTAAGTTAAAAGTGTAAGTTGGGCTAAACTCGGGCCACTTTAGCATGGTAGTACATAATACCACGGAATTAGATTATCTAAGTCCGTGATAATACCATGTACGGTCGATATATGGTTTAAGATTATACAGAGGACACGTACGCGTACGCAAGTTTATCTCAAAAGTGAGAGCTGCACTACACTTAATTTGAACTTCAAAGGGATGTAAATGTGTACATGAAGTGTTGCGCGGTACACTTCATATGTTTTATTACAATATTTGTAAAATGTGCGCCAAACTGTAACGAAGAAAACCCGAATCCCGACAATGTCCGACCACGGAATTAAATTAGATGTTATCTAAGTCCGTGGTCCGACCGACATTGGTCAAAACGTGCATGGTATGTGATTTCGTTTGTAAATATGTAGGTATATGTTGAGTTCTACCCAAGGACTCGGAATTTGGGTTAGAACCGGATACAAATAAATTAAAGTGTGCCATTACCATTGACACTGTCGTCGAAAATATAAGTTTCAAAAAATAAAACCCGTAAAAATCACAGGTTAATTGCAATGCATTTAACAGGATTATAGAAACCAAGTTGTTTGTAATTTGAATGTTTTAAATGTTTTGAATAGACATAAAAAAAAAGAAGCTTGGGTGGTACTCGGGACCTTTACATTAATTGCAAAGCGTACACTCTACGAATGCAGCCCTCCAGTAAAGTCCCATTTCTGGACAGCCAAGCACGTGTGTAAATTAAGTTGACATGGAAGTTGCCCTGAGTCAGAAAATACTCGTTTTGGTTATTTCTTCCTCTATATGAAGGGGAGTATATTTTAAGTAAACAAGTCTCTAAGCGAAATTCTTATTCACAAATATAACTGATGCAATGATACCCTTTACATTAATAAATCGGATTTCGGGAAAACGCAATAATAACTTGAAGATAACGCAAACGCAACACTAAATCATAGAAACAATTCTAGATAACATATACACAAACTATAAGGTCATATTTGGAAAGAGCAAAAAACAGATATTGGTATACCTCATAGTTAAATTTCTAGACAAGACCTTCGGGGCAGCCTTGTACAGTAACTCTTGTTACTCTAAATTCTGGAGATTTGAGACATTTTTCTAGATAGTAGTGAATACATGGATACTTCAGGAATGCATGTACAGGTAAGTTTTTTTCATTCATTTTATTATTCATTGCAATTTTGCGCCACTAAAATTCTGCATCCAAAAATTACTTTTCAGACAAAATCAACAACATTTTCGACAAGTAATTTCTGCAAATGTCATTATTGACATTGTTCTTGACATGGGTATACCAAGCAACTTCAATATTTTATTCATTTTGAGGGAAGTTATGAGCCCTTCACACACTATATCCGCTGACATGAGCTATATGTACCTTAATTATGTTTTTCCCCATTGTGATGCTGTTGATGAATCTTTTAGGTAAGAACCGAATCATTCAATGACTGAGGCGAGAAACAATACATAGGTAGTACTGTTAAAGACATTTAATTTTCAACCTATCGACCCTCTGAAATTCCTTACGCGAGAATGCAAGAACGCGAAAACACGACGGTTACAACGCGAGAACGCGAAAACGCGAAAACCGACGGCGAAGAAGAGAGATTGGTGTCGCTCTGTCACCATCGTATTCTCGCTTTGACAAAGTCGTATTTACTCAAGTCACGTTGTCAACCTACGGTCGAAAGAGCGAGATTACGCGATTTGTGATTTGGACCTAACCGCGGCCAAATTCGTTGTATCAATCTAAATAATAAAAACTATATACATTTCGATAATAACATGAAACGTTATAATAACCATTTACACTGGTAAAATACAATATCTAAAGTAAAATATCGCTTAACTATACAATACAAAATCAGATACTAATTTGTCTATTACCAGACTATACTTGCATTTCTTGAACACCGGTTCGTTAATTCAAACTACTTTTATAGGAGGTGTTCCTGTGACTTTAAGAACGTCCAATTTGTGGTGTATGCCTACAAGTACAGCGGACGTGAAAAATGATTGACCGTCCGATCCAAGAAGTTGTTGAAAATATACAAAACATCATAGGTGTCTAATTCATGTTTATTTTACATGTTGAGGTCATCCCGCCACTTTATCAGCTTTCCTTGCGAGGTAACTTCGCCTTGGCGCGCGAGACAAATGAGGTTTGGTACAAAGGAGGCCGTTCCTCCGACACCAGTCCTAGATGTCCTTGTTACCGAGGATGAAGAGTGCTAAGCAGTTCCAGGGACTACTGCAATCTCCGATTATTATTCGTCTGACATCAGTCGCTTGATTACAGAAATGATCTATGACCAGTCTGTCGTGAAGTCATGACCTCTCATCACAAATTATGCAAATAAATGTGGAGTTTGATAATTGGTATTTCTACATCATTTAACCAAACATTTTGTTGTTTGATTGGGTTTACGTCCGCTTCACTACCGAGTAGTTCGGTTATCGAGCAGACGAAACCACACATTAGTACCCGTTATCTTTACAATTTAAAATGATAAATGGAAATGCATAACAAACTTAGTGGTATGACGACGGAATACAGTTAAGGATACTTATCTCCTTGTCGAGAGCCTATCACAAATACTAGTTTTGTTGACACATAACCGTCTCTCACCTCCGTTATGATTCACTCAGTGGTCCCCGTCAGTGTGTTTGTATTGTTGGTTGTTATGCGGAACACATACATGCTTAGATATGGTATTTGCTCTCTTCGAAATGTTGAAAGAAGGTTGTATTAAAGTGTCACGTTTTGATGTCTTCTTTCAGCAGGCCAATACACAATGCCAGCGCCGAGCGCGACTTACATAATGTAGCTACTAAGCTCAAGACCTTGACATTTTTCTGGTGTTCAGAGACTGATGTCGAGGATAAGTAATAATTTATTGCTTTCTACTAAATGCACATATCTCTCTCGGCCACTGAAATCATGTATATAGAATTTTACACTTTACATAAGACTTAAGCATATCGCATATGACAATTGGCATTGCGTACAGGCCTCCGACGCTGCTGCCAAATTTAACGTCTGAACGGGCACAAAGGTCTATTCCAAATCGCTGGGTAAAAAACTAGTTTGCAAGTAAGGCAGTATTTCCCTCCTCAAATTCATGGGTTTGTTGTACTTGTATTGATAGGTGATGGCAAATTACTGAACTGTACGTCCATTGGATGGACAGCCTTGGACAGAAATCCCTCATTGTCGCGTCCTGATATGCCATCATGAGTAAAGATAATATTTGTATTACCGTTGTGTATGTTGTGTTTGTATACGCAGTCTGTAATAAATATAAGTCTAATACTCTCGTCCATATGTCATCACGAGTCAAACCCCCTTACTATCGTCCCACTAAATGTCGTTGTTTCATATAATGATCTTACTATCGTCCCACTAAATGTCATTGTTTTATATAATACTCTTATCATCGTCCCACTAGATGTCATTGTTTTATATAATACTCTTACCATCGTCCCACTAAATGTCATTGTTTTATATAATACTCTTATCATCGTCCCACTAGATGTCATTGTTTTATATAATACTCTTATCATCGTCCCACTAGATGTCATTGTTTTATATAATACTCTTATCATCGTCCCACTAGATGTCATTGTTTTATATAATACTCTTATCATCGTCCCACTAGATGTCATTGTTTTATATAATACTCTTATCATCGTCCCACTAGATGTCATTGTTTTATATAATACTCTTATCATCGTCCCACTAGATGTCATTGTTTTATATAATACTCTTATCATCGTCCCACTAGATGTCATTGTTTTATATAATACTCTTATCATCGTCCCACTAGATGTCATTGTTTTATATAATACTCTTATCATCGTCCCACTAGATGTCATTGTTTTATATAATACTCTTATCATCGTCCCACTAGATGTCATTGTTTTATATAATACTCTTATCATCGTCCCACTAGATGTCATTGTTTTATATAATACTCTTATCATCGTCCCACTAGATGTCATTGTTTTATATAATACTCTTATCATCGTCCCACTAGATGTCATTGTTTTATATAATACTCTTATCATCGTCCCACTAGATGTCATTGTTTTACATAATACTCTTATCATCGTCCCACTAGATGTCATTGTTTTATATAAATGTCCAATTTTGAATCTCCACAACTATCAATTATGGTTGACATCCATCTCATATTCCAGAGTAGATGCTCAAAGACCTGCGACCAAATGACACCTTTTTGTCCTAGCTACCCAATTTTGAATTGCCCCAATTTAAGGATGTCACCAGATAAGTTTGATGAATTTTGTTCATTAGTTCAGAAGAAGTCATTTGAAGAAATTTTTGACGGAAGGACAGACAATGGATGCTGGGATAAGGCATCTTTTAGAAAAATCTAGGAATCTGATAGGTTAACAAGAGGCCCAATGGGCCTGCATCGCTCACCTGGTATTAATCTCACACTTGTAATCTTTAAAGTGGACTAAAGTACAGCTACAGGCAGAATATCAGTATGACCTTGAATGTCAAACAATGACATTAGGTTGAAAGTGCGTCAAGGTCATTCATTTGAACAAATTTGGTAGCCCTGATTGCTACAGGCCAAATATCAGTACCCTGGGCCTTTTGGTTATGAGAAGAAGTTGTTTGAAGATTTTAAGGCATTTGACACCTGTGACTTTGAAAGTTGGTCAAGGTCATTCATTTGAACAAACTTGGTAGCCCTTCATCCCAGCATGCTACTGGCCAAATATCATCACCCTGGGCATTTTGGTTATTCAGAAGAAGTTGTTCAAAGGTTTTAAACATATTTGACCCCTGTGACCTTGAAAATGGATGAAGGTCATTTATTTGAACAATTTGGTAGCCCTTCATTCCAGCATGCTACTGGCCAAATATCATCACCTTAGGCCTCTTGGTCATTCAGAAGAAGTTGTTTAAATGTTTTAAACATATTTGACCCCTGTGACCTAGAATATAAGTCAATGTCATTTATTTGAACAAACCTGGTAGCACTTCAACCCAGCATGTTACTGGACAAATCTCATCACCCTAGGCCTATCGGTTATCCAAAAGTTGTTGAAAGGTTTTAAACATATTTGAACCCTGTGACCTTAAATATAAACCAAGGTCATTTATTTGAACAAATTTGGTAGCCCTTTATCCCAGCAAGTTACTGGCCAAATTAAGGCACCATAGGCCTCTTGGTTATTCAGAAGAAGTTGTTTAAAGGTTTTAAACATATTTGACCCCTGTGACCTTGAATATAAATCAAGGTTATTTATTTAAACAAACTTGGTAGCCTTTCATTCCAGCATGTTACCAGCCAAATTTAAGCACCCTAGGCCTATTGGTTAATCAGAAGAAGTTGTTTAAATGTTTTAAACATATTTGACCCCTGTGACCTTGAAAATGGATGAAGGTCATTTATTTGTACAAACTTGGTAGCCCTTCATCCCAGCATGCTTCTTTCCAAATATCATCACCCTAGGCCTATCGGTTATTCAGAAGAAGTTGTTGAAAGGTTTTAAACATATTTGACCCCTATGACCTTGAATATAAGTCAAGGTCATTTATTTGAACAAACTTGGTAGCCCTTAATCCCAGCATGCTGCTGGCCAAATATCATCACCCTAGGCCATTTGGTTACTGAGAAGAAGTTGTTTAAAGTAAAATGTTGACGCCGAACGGACGCCGGACGTGGCACCATGCCATAAGCTCACTTAAAAACTACAGTGTACCAAACCGATTCGTAAATCTCAGGGGGTATACAAAAATCTCAGGGGGTATACGGTCATGTCACGTGATTCTCAGCAGTAATACGGTGGAATCAAGTGATTGTATCTTGCGGCCGGGCAACAGGAGACAACTCGCATTCGTCGTCTGCTTCGATGTAATTTGTTAATAAATTTGTTGATTTGTTTAATTGTTATTTTTCTTTGTTGTTATTATAAAAGACTCAAAGGGGTAATAAGTTCGTTACACGGATTTTTGGCAGGGTATACGGGATGGTATGACCCTACATGATTTTGTATTTCCTCAGGCCTATCGGCCTCAGGAAATACGAAACCCTTTAGGGTCATACCATCCCATATACCCTGCCAGAAATCCATGTAACTAATAAACTCACCTTGGTAATTAAGACCTGGCACCAGGATCATGAAATAATTATGCATTTTACTTAGCCAATCACGTATGATGTCATTTGATATAACATTATTTGTGATTGGTTAAGTGAAAACTTAAGACAATTTTAGAGTTAAGATGTTTCATGTTCCTGGGGCCAGGTGTGCTAAAAACTGATTGCACAAAGAAAGCATATCCAATGCAATTTGATCATTTGTTTATTAAAAATTTATTTAGAATTAATAAAAAGTATGTTATGATGTATCATATTTCACTTCCTGAAGCACAGTTCATTGTATCAGAATCATATCAAATGGAAATTTGTATAACAACATTCTCATTTCCATTGTGCACAATATATTGTTGCCCATAGCCATTGTCGTGGTTGATACAATCATTTAGCATCTTACGATACAAGCAAGAGAACTGCAAATGGTACATAACCTGCCCACTAACATGGTTGTGAGAGACAAATTCCTGAGTCTTAAGTAATAGCAATCGGAGTCAAAGCAATTCAGACTTTGGTTCAAGAAATAAGGAGAAAGTTATATAAATCTAGCTGAAACATTTTTCATCATCATAATTAAGATTCTTTAACTGTGACCTCGACCTTGACATATGACCTTCACATTTGACTGATGTTCAAGAATTGATGTCAGGAATGGTTTTGCAAAATATTTCTGTCAAGATTCTGAAGCTATGACCGTGATCTTGAAAATATGACCTTGACTTTTAACTGGTCAGGATATGTCAGGAATACTTTTAAGACATTTCTTGAAATTTGGTTGAAAAATTTAGTCAGGAACTTGCAGACAAACTTTCATATTCCTATTATCATACAAATATTCTGTAGTGTGATCTTGAATTGCGCCTTTGAACTTCCACCGAGTCAGCAGAGGCTGACGCCAGGAATAATGTGTGATCATTCGCGAAATGTTGTTGACAACCTCAGTTAGGAACCTGCAGATTAGCCATATACAATTGTTTCATCATTATGTATAGATTCCATAACCTTGACCTTGAATATATGACCTTGACTTTCAACTAGGCTCCAGAGATTGATGTCAGGAATGCTTGTGTGAAGCTGATGGCAAGTTTAATGTTCACAGACTGATGGCCAGATGAATGGACGGACAGACAAACATACAGGATGATGCTGCTGATGCATATGCTCCGCCAAATGCAGGCATAATCAATACCATAATTTTACAATGCTGATTTCTTCCAATTTTTATAGGTTGTAATCATTGTCATGTCTCTGCCCTATATCATCAAGATAGATTCTGTTACAATTTGTTTGCGGTCAAATCGTAAATTGACTGGACAGAGTATCGTAATCCTGATCACTACCGACATTATCCAACAGCAGCCAATCGGCACTGAGAAAGTATCGTAATCCTGATCACTACCGACATTATCCAACAGCAGTCAATCGGCACTGAGATAGTATCGTAATCCTGATCACTACCGACATTATCCAACAGCAGTCAATCGGCACTGAGGTAACTTCTATGTCATACATCGCATTGTTTGTCATCCCATGTTCTGCCTATTGCCCCATCCTTTTCGATGTTCTGAAAAACAAAAGGCACAAGAGCTTTAACAGTCACATGAGTTGTAATATGTTTTTTGTTGTTGAGATGGGAAGTAAAAGTATTCCTGTGTGTAAAGTAAAATGTTATCAAACAGAAAAGAGGCACAGCCTGTTCAAGTCTTCTCCAGTTTATTATTTGTATAATGGTATTTTTTGTGGAATATGGAATTATAATATATACCTCTTTATCTAATGACACAAGAGAGAAAAATGTTATATCTTTAAACTTTCTTCACATTTGTGATCATGCAGTGTTACACTTTATCCCAGCTAGCCACTGGCTAAACAATGAATAAAAAACAAATAATTTATTTGATCAATTTTGATAGCCATATATCCCTATAAGGAACTTACCAAATATCAATTTCCCACGTCTTACAGTTCATTAGAAACAGAGGACCGCATGGTTAGGAACTTACTCAACAAGGCAACGTATTGCAAAGCAATCCATAGTCCCAAATGATTTCTGACCTATTTGTACTTGACACTCCGCCATCCCAAGATGTACTTGCATACAAAATCTGATTACTCTAGGTGAAATAGTGAAGAAAATATGCCCACTGACAAAACTTTTTTCAAAGGTTGATGTAAAAGGTCAAACCATAGGTCACAGTGACCTACTTTTTATACATGACATTCTGACATCTCAAGATGTACTTGCATACAAAATCTGGTTACTCAAGGTGAAATAGTATAGAAGATATGTCCCCGACACATTTTTGGGACAGAAAACCGATTGAAGGACAGACGGAGTGCAAACCTTTAGTCCCTAAAGTGAACCTTAACTAATAAAACATCAATTTTTAATCACCATGCCTATATATCTACACATTTTCATACAACTTAACTGCCATCCAATAATATCATATCAAGCTGAGTTTGAACAATTCCCTACCGAATATAACCATACATGCCAACAAGAGGCCCAGAGGGTCCATATTGCTCATATTTCAGCGACTATGGCAGCATTTTATCATTAAAAGCAACTTTACAAATATTTCCCCATTTTGTGTTCCATCTCTCTTGTCTTCATAGCAAATTTGGCTGAGATCTAAAAATATGTTCATGTTACTAGAGTTGGATCTAAGTTGTTTCTATGGGACCAAGGCGAATGATTTTCAATTCGTCATCAAGTAGTAGCAGAACTCACTTGCACAAATACTTATAACTAGGCTAAAGGTGAATTGTACTGTTATCTAATTTAATGATGACATTTTCAGTGATCCAATTCTTTGACCAGTCAGACAAATAGCCTGATTGTCTAGAGCTTGATGTACACAGGGCACACTGTATATGGTAATAGGATGGATATCTCAATCATTTCCATGATTTTAATAACCCAAGGAACTAGTCCTAGAACCAGTAGGACCCGGTGGAAATCATGACAGCTCGAGTGTAGTCATCTCTTCATGCTCAGCTATTTCATATATCAATGGTAATAGGTTTGAATCTCAACTATTCCATGTTATGACCCAGAAACAAAGTCCCTAGGGGTAGGGCCAAACCCTGGTATGACCCAGAAACAAAGTTCCTAGGGGTGGGGCCAGACCCTGGACTGATCAAGGTTATTTCCATCTCACAGTTCCAGATAAGAAGACACTTAAACAATATGGCCAATAAGACATGTTTTTTCCCCTCTCCTTCAGCCTCCTGGGGGTCAGTCCCTTCAATTGTTTACTTTTGAATCTCCACCACTTGAGAATGAGATTCTGACAAAATATGGTTGATATTCTTCTCTCAGTTCTAGATGGGAACTCACTTAAATTAATATGACCAAATATTACTCCTTTTTGGCCCAATTCCTCAGCCCCTCCAATCTCTCCATTTGTACAATTAGGAACCCCTTCCACCGATGGGTATTTCCAGTCTAATTTGGTAAAATTATATTCAATGGTTAAGAAGTCATATGAAGAATTGTTTACAGACAATTGGATGGTCATATAGCCAGTATGGCATAAGGCTAAGCTGACCCTGGTTCTTCTGCCTGGGTGAACTCAAAACATTGACAGATGGCGCTGTAAGATTCATACAACTTTTTGCTGTACAAATGTCAACCCACCAGTACCTACCAAAGCTACCTATTATACTGTACAAATGTCAACCCACCAGTACCTACCAAAGCTACCTGTTATACTGTACAAATGTCAACCCACCAATACCTAACGAAGCTACCTTTTATATTGTATAAACGCAACTCATCAGTACCTAACGAAGCTACCTGTTATATTGTATAAATGTCAACCCATCAGTGCCTACCTAATTAGTTACCTGTTATACTGTATAAATGTCAACCCATCAGTGCCTACCTAATTAGTTACCTGTTATACTGTATAAATGTCAACCCCTGGTACATCCCAAAGTAACATGTTTTATATTATCAATATAGAATATTACCACTACCTACCATCTTTCCATTCATCCCAGTTCCGAGCTTTCTGTAGTTCTTCAGGATCGTCTGTTTCAATCTTGTTTTCCTTCTCCTCAGCCTCTTTCTCCCTGTCCTCATTGTCTTTATCGGGGCCTGCCGCTATGTTCTGCATGCTATCTCTGCAGGTCACATAAGTATGAATATGAATACTTTTGTTTTGTCAAGAATAGGCTAAGAGAATATTTGAGTTCCATGAAGAATAGGCTAAGAGAATATTTGAGTTCCATGAAGAATAGGCTAAGAGAATATTTGAGATATTTTGTACGGTCTATTAAAACATATTACTCATATCTGCTGTCCATCAAGGACACGGGTACGTCTACATAACAGTAAATGTTCTAGATTTCACACAGATTGCCTTGTTCAATGTGCTTATTTATTTTCACTAGCCAAAAATGCAATTTAATATCCTAACTGATTATTAGCCAACAGCTATAAAACTAAATGAAAATAGAAATGGTGAGCAACACCACCACTGAATTCGGTACAAAATGGGTCTCCACCCCTGGTTGTTACTAGCTGTAAAACTAGTTCAATCTGAACTTAAACTTATAATTACGGTGGCTACCTGGTAAAAACAATGATGGTTGTCATTTTTCAAAATACAACAATGTATTACAGTATCCACAATATAAAGCCACAATTTTAACTTCGTGCAAACTCCTTAAACCTGGAAATGACGTATGTTGAACCATACATATGATAAATATTTACCAATTTGGCATTGCCCGTAAGTGTGTGTATGGTTATAAGGCCTTGGGGTTATCACACTAGGATGTGAAAATCACCACCTAAACCTGACTTATCCTTGAATGACCACAGCTGGTAATAGGATGTAAAACACAGACAACCAACCAACCCAGAGCTCTGCACTGCACCCAACCCTAGCGGTGGAAAGATCAAGCCAGTCCCAGTAACATGAGTGTGTAATCTCTTCATGCCCTGCAAGAAGTTACCGGTATATCATCATCAATGGTTTTGATGTTATATTCTAACCAGGGACCTCCCCAATGGCAGGTCAGTACCCTTCGGCAAATCTTGGTAGCGTAAGTATATTTATCTCATCATACAAATACATGTATGGTCAAAGGTTGCAGATTTTTTTTGAGATTTGAATATTTCATAGTTGAAAAACACATACCTGTATACATAATTATGTCAAAGAGATTTATGAATGTAAATATAGATGAAATGATGAGGCCCTGGGTTGGACCCCACGAACAGTAAAACTTTCCCCAACACCGGAGGACTTTCAATCACCATACCCCTTTCATTTATAATTTCTACAACAGTAACAAACATTTAATATTTAATATACGAATTATTATCTATATGATAAAGGTGTTGATTTTACCATGATGTTATTATAAACAGCTATGGTCATTTGAGATGTGTTTCCATGTGTGCTTGAGGTGGTATGTTGGGGTATATGTCTTCCAAGAGGGCAGATCTGATGCCAATTTTAGAATGCTACCCCACAAAAATACCGTGCTGAAAGCACCAAACACAGTATTCCACCAATTGAAATTACACTGCCAATAGGTAAGCCAGTCCATACTGCGACCCATTAAAAGCCGAATATCAAGCAGAGAGTGGTAACTACCATTTACAGAACTTTGGTTTGTCTCAATCAGGGGACAGAACCCATAACCTTCCTTGCTAGGGCAAACACTAAACACCAAGACCAAACATTTTATGTGACTTTGTCACACATAAACATTTCACTCGATGCGGTTTATGAACCTGTAAACAATCTTTACTTACCTTCTTGAAGAACATGTTTCTAAAGAGATAAAATGTTGATTGAAGAAGGACAAATAGAAGCCCGATATTTAGTATCTTACTTAAGATTCCAGTGTACACAGGTGATGTGTTGAACCCTTATTCCAATGTTGTGCCTCGACTTACACTTACCCTGCTCCGGGCGGCTGAAATGTACCATCCTTGAGCTTCTGTTCATAAAATTCCTCAATGGTGACAGTTGGAATGCTGGGATATCCTAGTCCAAACACCTGCTTCTGTATCATGTCCTTGGTGATGATAAACGGACGTATGGCCTGAAAAATCAACACATTTATTAATGGTTGCTACAGGACAAACATTGATCAATGCTCATCTGCTACTTGATGAGTAAAAAGTGTAACAACTAGACTTTATAAAGAGTGTACAATATACATCAAAGGTTACATTCCTAGGCCACCTTTTGATTTAACTAGTTGTCAAGTTCATAACAATACTGTATTTAAAGGTTTTCAGGTAAATAAACCTGGCGATCCCCCCTGACCTACCACCTATCAGTAACACCAGTGACACACGATACATGTACTGAGTAGTACCAAAATAAAACTGGTGATGCCCCCTGACCTACCTCCTATCAGTAACACCAGTGAAACACGGTACATGTACTGAGTAGTACCACAACAAAACTGGCGATTCCCCCTGACCTACCCCCTATCAGTAACACCAGTGATACACGAGACATGGACTGAGTAGTACCACAATAAAACTGGTGATTCCCCCTGACCTCCCACCTATCAGTAACACCAGTGATACAGGGTACATGTACTGAGTAGTACCACAATAATCCTGGCGATCCCCCCTGACCTACCACCTATCGGTAACACCAGTGATACACGATACATGTACTGAGTAGTACCACAATAATCCTGGCGATCCCCCCTGACCTACCACCTATCGGTAACACCAGTGATACACGATACATGTGCTGAGTAGTACCACAATAAAACTGGTGATTCCCCCTGACCTCCCACCTATCAGTAACACCAGTGATACAGGGTACATGTACTGAGTAGTACCACAATAAGACTGGCGATTCCCCCTGACCTACCACCTATCAGTAACACCCGTGATACACGATACATGTACTGAGTAGCACCACAATAAAACTGGCGATTCCCCCTGCCCTACCACCTATCAGTAACACCAGTGACACACGATACATGTACTGAGTAGTACCACAATAAGACTGGCGATTCCCCCTGACCTACCACCTATCAGTCACACCAGTGATACACGGTACATGTACTGGGTAGTACCACAATAAGCCTGGCGATCCCCCCTGCCCTACCCCCTATCAGTAACACCAGTGATACACGGTACATGTACTGAGTAGTACCACAACAAAACTGGCGATTCCCCCTGACCTACCACCTATCAGTAACACCAGGGATACACGATACATGTACTGAGTAGTACCACAATAAAACTAGCGATTCCCCCTGACCTACCACCTATCAGTAACACCCGTGATACACGATACATGTACTGAGTAGCACCACAATAAAACTGGCGATTCCCCCTGACCTACCCCCTATCAGTAACACCAGTGATACACGAGACATGGACTGAGTAGTACCACAATAAAACTGGTGATTCCTCCTGACCTACCACCTATCAGTAACACCAGCGATACGCAATACATGTACTGAGTAGTACCACAATAATCCTGGCGATCCCCCCTGACCTACCACCTATCAGTAACACCAGTGATACACGATTTATAAATAAAATATCCATGCAATGAAAGTTAATTCTAATGACATTCTATACCGGTTTGTATATGTTAACTGTCCTTGGTACAGGGATGCTTCATACCAAATCTAGTTAAAAAGAGTAGCTATAATACCTCCGGGGACACACAGTGTGAATAATGTCTAACACACAGATATGTCTTTAGTTCAACACATTGATATTCATACATGTACTTATAAGTCCTTTAATAGACCAATGCTGTAGTATTAGTACTTATAAGTCCTTTAATAGACCACTGGTGTAGTATTAGTACTTATAAGTCCTTTAATAGACAACTGCTGTAGTATTAGTACTTATAAGTCCTTTAGATCAGTAACACCAGTGATACACGATACATGTACTGAGTAGTACCACAATAAGCCTGGCGATCCCCCCTGACCTACCACCTATCAGTAACACCAGTGATACACGATACATGTACTGAGTAGTACCACAATAAGCCTGGCGATCCCCCCTGACCTACCACCTATCAGTAACACCAGTGATACACGATACATGTACTGAGTAGTACCACAATAAGCCTGGCGATCCCCCCTGACCTACCACCTATCAGTAACACCAGTGATACACGATACATGTACTGAGTAGTACCACAATAAGCCTGGCGATCCCCCCTGACCTACCACCTATCAGTAACACCAGTGATACACGATTTATAAATAAAATATCCATGCAATGAAAGTTAATTCTAATGACATTCTATACCGGTTTGTATATGTTAACTGTCCTTGGTACAGGGATGCTTCATACCAAATCTAGTTAAAAAGAGTAGCTATAATACCTCCGGGGACACACAGTGTGAATAATGTCTAACCCACAGATATTTCATTAGTTCAACACATTGATATTCATACATGTACTTATAAGTCCTTTAATAGACCAATGCTGTAGTATTAGTACTTATAAGTCTTTTAATAGACCACTGCTGTAGTATTAGTTCTTATAAGTGCTTTAGTGACAGATCACTGCTGTAGTATTAGTCCTTATAAGTCCTTTAGTAACAGACCACTGCTGTAGTATTAGTACTTATAAGTCCTTTAGTTGTAGACCACTGCTGTAGTATTAGTACTTATAAGTGATTTAGTGACAGATCACTGCTGTAGTATTAGTCCTTATAAGTCCTTTAGTGATAAACCACTGCTGTAGTATTAGTACTTATAATTCCTTTAATAGACCACTGCTGTAGTATTAGTACTTATTAGTGCTTCAGTAACAGACCACTGCTGTAGTATTAGTACTTATAATTCCTTTAATAGACCACTGCTGTAGTATTAGTACTTATAATTCCTTTAGTGACAGACCACTGCTAGTATTAGTACTTATAAGTCCTTTAGTGACAGGCCACTGCTGTAGTATTAGTACTTATAAGTGCTGTAGTGACAGACCACTGCTGTAGTATTAGTACTCATAAGTCCTTTAGTGACAGACTACTGCTGTAGTATTAGTACTTATAAGTCCTTTAGGGACAGACCACTGCTGTAGTATTAGTACTTATAATTCCTTTAGTGACAGACCACTGCTGTAGTATTAGTACTTATAAGCCCTTTAGTGATAGACCACTGCTGTAGTATGAGTACTTATAAGTGCTTTAGTGACAGACCACTGCTGTAGTAATAGTACTTATAAGTCCTTTAGTGACAGACTACTGCTGTAGTATTAGTACTCATAAGTCCTTTAGTGACAGACTACTGCTGTAGTATTAGTACTTATAAGTCCTTTAGTTGTAGACCACTGCTGTAGTATTAGTACTTATAATTCCTTTAATAGACCACTGCTGTAGTATTAGTACTTATAAGCCCTTTAGTGATAGACCACTGCTGTAGTATGAGTACTTATAAGTGCTTTAGTGACAGACCACTGCTGTAGTATTAGATATTCATACATGTACTTATAAGTCCTTTAATAGACCAATGCTGTAGTATTAGTACTTATAAGCCCTTTAGTGATAGACCACTGCTGTAGTATTTGTACTTATAAGTCCCTTAGTGACAGACCACTGCTGTAGTATCAGTACTTATAAGTCCTTTAGTGACAGACCACTGCTAGTATTAGTACTTATAAGTCCTTTAGTGATAAACCACTGCTGTAGTATTAGTACTTATGTAGTATAAGTACTTATAAGTCCTTTAGTGACATACCACTGCTGTAGTATTAGTACTTATAAGCCCTTTAGTGATAGACCACTGCTGTAGTATGAGTACTTATAAGTGCTTTAGTGACAGACCACTGATGTAGTATTAGTACTTATAAGTCCTTTAGTAACAGACAACTGCTGTAGTATTAGTACTTATAAGTGCTGTAGTGACAGACCACTGCTGTAGTATTAGTCCTTATAAGTCCTTTAGTGATAAACCACTGCTGTAGTATTAGTACTTATAAGCCCTTTAGTGATAGACCACTGCTGTAGTATTAGTACTTATAAGTGCTTTAGTGACAGATCACTGCTGTAGTATTAGTACTTATAAGTCCTTTAGTAACAGACCACTGCTGTAGTATTAGTACTTATAAGTCCTTTAGTGACAGATCACTGCTGTAGTATTAGTACTTATAAGTCCTTTAGTGATAGACCACTGCTGTAGTATTAGTACTTATAAGTCCTTTAGTGATAAACCACTGCTGTAGTATTAGTACTTATAAGTCCTTTAGTGACAGACCATTGCTGTAGTATTAGTACTTATAAGTGCTTTAGTGACAGACCACTGCTGTAGTAAACAAGTGTTATTGTAATTAACATACTGCTGGCTTCTTTTTCTGGTATTCCTCCTTCCTCTCCTGTACATCACCCTGAGCACCTTCTCGAAGTTCTAACATCTGAATTTCAACTGAAAATAAACCAAGTTATTTATTCATACACATTACAAGAAAGGTGATGAAAAGATGTCTTTATGGAAGTGCATTTTGGCCTTAAAGACCTATCTATAGCTACCCTTAGTCTATAGCGTACACCTGTCTATAGCATACACCTGTCTATAACTACCACCTGTCTATAGCTACCACCTGTCTATAGCTACCACCAGTCTGTAACTAGTCAAACTGGTCTTATAGACCACCTATCTATAGCTACCCTTAGTCTATAGCGTACACCTGTCTATAGCTACCACCAGTCTCTAACTAGTCAAACCAAACTCGCCTTATAGACAGACCACCTGTCTATAGCTACCATTAGTCTATAGCTAACACCTGTCTTTAACTACCATTAGTCTGTAACTAGTCAAACTGGCCTTATAGACAGACCACCTGTCTTTAGCTAACACTAGTATGTAACTAGTCAAACTGGCCTTATAGACCACCTATCTAAAGCTAACACCTGTCTATAGCTATAACTACCACCAGCCTGTAACTAGTCAAACTGGCCTTATAGACCACCTATCTATAGCTAGCATTAGTCTATAGTTAACACCTGTATATAGCTACCACCAGTATATATAACTACCACCTGTCTACGGCTAACACCTGTCTATAACTACCACTAGTCTGTTACTAGTCAAACTGGCCTTATAGACAGACCACCTGTCTATAGCTACCATTAGTCTATAGCTAACACCTGTCTATAACTATCACCAGTACATATAACACCTGTCTATAGCTAGCACCTAAAACAATTCTAAGGGAGTGGATGTGTCGCTTGCGCAGGCAACTCTAATTAGATTATGAAGATGGGATCTATTTATATTAGCAGTGACTACGATCAACCCAAGGGATGTCGAGTTATCGCACGGAAACCTTGTTTCAGACGACGCAACCAATATGGACGCAGACTTTGACATAATAATACCCGGTACCTTTATGTCGCCTCTCGTTGCAGGCAACACAAAAATCAAGACAGTGTTTTTCAAATCCTTCCAGTAGAACAAAAGTTATTGAGCATCGAAATCTGGACAAAGTTTTGAAGAAATTTAAGAAAATTGCACACACCCTTATGCCAATAAACACTCGTACCAAGTTCCGTTAAAATCCACCGCATAGTTTCAAAATACGTGTCGGACAAGACTTTGGCAGAAGAATTATGAATTAAAACATTTGGGGTCTTAATAATTAGTGCTAATTGTAATGGGGACCATAACAGAATTCTCCCAAATGACCCCACAAATTCAGAATCCCATACCACGTCAACAAACAAATTAACCAGTTTAATTTGTCCAACTTGTATCTTGGAAAGTCTTCATTTTTCATACAAAGCAATCCCAAGCAAGCACTTCTAGTAAGGAAGCACAGCATGAAGTTTGAGTTCAATCAACTCTAAGGAACTCAAGTTATCACACAGAAAAAGATTTTCTACTTATAGTTACGATGACCTTGACCTTTGACCTTCGGACCTGAAAACCAATCCCAAGCAACCACTATCGGTAAGAAAACACTGTGTGAAGTCTGAGTTCAATCGACCTAAAGAAACTCAAGTTATCACAGGAAACAGATTTTCTATTTATAGTAATGGTGACCTTGACCTTTGAACTTCAGACCAGAAAAGCAATTTCAAGCAAGCACTATTAGCAAGGAAGCACTGTATGAAGTCTGAGTTCAGTCAACCCAAGGGAACTCCAGTAATCGCACGAAAACCTGTTTTCTATTTAAAGTAATTGTGACCTTGACCTTTGACTTTCGGACCTGAAAAGCAATCCCAAGCAAGCAGTTTAAGTAAGGAAGCACTGTATGAAGTCTGAGTTCAGTCAACCCAAGGGAACTCCAGTAATCGCATGGAAACATTTTTTCTATTTATAGTAATGGTGGCCTTGACCTTGGACCTTCAGACCCTAAAAAGCAATCCCAAGCAAGCACTATTGGTAAGAGAGCACTGTATGAAGTCTGAGCTTGATAGACCTAAAGAAACTCAAGTTATCGCACGGAAACAGATTTTCTATTGAAGGTAACAGTGACCTTGACCTTTGACCTTTGGACCTGAAAAACAATCCCAAGCAAGCACTTTTAGTAAGAAAGCACTGTATGAAGTCTGAGTTCAGTCAACCCAAGGGAACTCAACTTATCGAACGGAAACCTTGTTTTGGACAACGCAACTGAAGACGACAACGGTGATGCCGACAAAGTAATACCTATATGAGCGGATAAATTTTGTCTACTCACAGTTAATGCCTGACAGCTCCTCAGAGGCAATGTTCACCCATTTCTTCAATAAGGTTACGTAGTATTCTCTCTGGAGTAAACAAAGGATAAAAAAGGATACAAATCGGACTAAAATAATTAATGCATTACAATTATCATCCATGATGTTTGTATTCTCTGAGCTGCCATCTGGAAAAAACTTTCATCGAAAATATCCTTATTGTCAACAATCTGGTGTTGAGGAGTTTGCATTATTCTATATTCCCTCCCACTGTTTACTGAAATAGCTAAAATGCTAAATGATATTTCATTGAAAGAAGTGGAAGAAATTACTACCATTCAAGGGGAGTAACTCTTGAACTTCCTCATAACTCTACCATCAATATCACAAGGTATATTTTTAAAGAGTGCAGTTTATTATTATTACAACAATTATTTAAAACCATTTCTTAATATTATATTTTCTTAGAAGTGTTGTATGAATACAAAATTAAGTTGTTTATATGTTTTTTTAATATTTTTCAGGAATTTTACACAATAGTATAATTTTTTTATAGATATCAAAAATAATAACAATACATATTTCATTTTTTTTGATAAATATGTGCGAAGACAGCTATGAACATAAAAATTCAATCATGAAAGCTCAGAATTGGATGAAAACTGATTAACAGATCCACCCCTCGGGTTTGCCTGACAACATTATAAAATTTCAGAATAAGGGTTCATCACATTATCCTTCTTTTTCCAGTCATGCTTGCCTGACAGAATTTTCCTTTTTCTATATAAACAAACAGTATTTAATGTTTTAGAAGATGCTGTTTTTTTGAGATTCAACGGTACAGTTACATTTGTTATTAACTTCACATTAGTGTCTGTGGGTATAATGCCGCTGAGCTTATAGTCAAGTGGATGATTTTTTTTTACTTTATTTTTTCATATATCTTTACTTTCCAAAAAATTGCTTAACATTTATGACTTCCATGGATTTGTTACGTTTTTTGGAAAATAATATTATTAAATGCCTCTGGGTCAAATCAGAGTAAAATATCCAAAGTAAGTACCCCAAGGTAACTGGCAGGATACTTCTGTAACCATGATACCTGGTAACCAAGTACTGACCTTGACCTCTTCGTCCACATGTTCTTTGTCAATGTACAGTTTAAGGTCTGCCAGTTTGGCCTCCAGCTCCTTCTGTTCCTTGAACATCTGTATCTTACTCTCTCTTTCACTAATCATCTTCATCATACCCGGGGGACTGAAAACAATCAAGATCGGGTGGAAAATTAATTACCTCACAAATCTTGGTTTTACTTAAAGTTTTCCTATTTGCACTGTGATATTTGAAAACCTGCTGCAGCAACGTTGATCCCACAGAGCTGGGTCACAAGCCAAACCAAGATTACCTGATCCAGCCTGTACTGTAGAACAAATATCATCTGACTTATTAGAAATCTGGTATATTGTTTGGTAGGTTGTACAGGGTTTAACATCCCATCAACAGCTAAGGTCATTTCAGGACTTTAGACCTGTAATCAAAGCACTTTAATTTCTTTTCATTTTTCCTTAAATTTGTCAAAACATTAAAACCCTTGATTTTGCAATTTGATGATGTGATAATTAACGACACTTTAATTGGTAGTGGCCTTTAAAGAGGAAAATAAGGATCATCTAAGATATCCTGAAATATGACTTGGGGCAATAAAACGACATTTTGGTAATTAAACTTAATTAATTTCCAATCCTCTTAAACTTCAGGAAGTAAGACAAATAATAAATTTGAAAGTGTAAACATGTACTTTTAAATGCAGTTACAAGGTAAATACAAGAGGCGTATGGGTTGAACGGTAACAATTATAAACTATGACATATAGATACATGCCGAACATAATATAAATCTTCATTTATATACATTCATTAAAGTTGTAATTGGTTGAACTAAAATGTTTATCATTTTTCATTAACCAAACTGACAAAAGGGATCTTTCTCTGCTTTGATGTCTCATATGTACCTGTTCAGGGATGAAAAGTGTATTGAAACTGAATCTACCAGTGGTCAATTTACTTTTGATTAATTTCCATGAACATGTTAAGTATATAGACATACACTACCAGGTAGGGCCTAGCTTGAGACTTCAAAAACCTAGTCCGAGACTACAAGGGTCTAGGCTGAGACTACAAGGGCCTAGGCTGAGACTACAAGAATCTAGTCCGAGACTACAAGGGCCTCGGCTGAGACTACAAGGGCCTAGGCTGAGACTACAAGGGTCTAGGCTGAGACTACAAGGCCCTAGGCTGATACTACAAGGGCCTAGGCTGAGACTACAAGGGTCTAGGCTGAGACTACAAGGGTCTAGCCTGAGACTACAAGGGCCAAGGCTGAGACTACAAGGGCTTTGCCTGAGACTACAAGGGCCTAGGCTGAGACTACAAGGGCCAAGGCTGAGACTACAAGGGCCTAGCCTGAGACTACAAAGGTCTAGCCTGATACTTCCAGGGCTTTGCCTGAGACTACAAGAGCTTAGGCTGAGACTACACAAGGGTCTAGGCTGAGACTACAAGGGTCTAGCCTGAGATTACAAGGGCCTAGGCTGAGACTACAAGGGCCTAGGCTGAGACTACAAGGGTCTAGGCTGAGACTACAAGGGTCTAGCCTGAGACTACAAGGGCCAAGGCTGAGACTACAAGGGCCTAGCCTGAGACTACAAGGGTCTAGCCTGATACTTCCAGGGCTTTTCCTGAGACTACAAGGGCTTAGGCTGAGACTACACAAGGGTCTAGGCTGAGACAACAAGGGTCTAGCCTGAGATTACAAGGGTCTAGCCTGAGACTACAAGGGTCTAGCTTGAGACTTCCAGGGCCTTGCCTGAGACTACAAGGGCCTAGGCTGAGACTACAAGGGCCTAGCCTGAGACTAAGCTGAGACTACAAGGGTCTAGGCCGAGACTACAAGGGTCTAGCCTGAGACTTCCAGGGCCTTGCCTGAGAATACAAGGGCCTAGGTTGAGACTACAAGGGTCTAGGCTGAGATTACAAGGGTCTAGGCTGAGACTACAAGGGTCTAGCCCGAGACTACAAGGGCCTTGCCTGAGACTACAACGGCCTAGCCTGAGACTACAAGGGCCTAGTCTAAGACTACAATGGCATATCCTGAGCAAACAATAATATGAGTGATTATCACATCTTTATGTGAGGAGTTATAATTGGATTTTGTATTTTGTAGTATAAATTGCTATAAAACGTTGACATTGTCCTTTAAGAGGGACTATTGCCTACTAAGAGGGATATATTTGGTCAGAATTATAGGATAGGGGGACCACTGTTGGCCCTATGCTTTGGGAAGGATCAAATGGGGTTCAAAGTCTACAAAAAACATAGGCTGGGAGAAGACTCTGGGACCAGTCCTAGGATATCTGTTTTAGCTCATTCATGCCCAGCAAATGTATACAGTCAAACTTCTATAAACTGAACCTCAAAGATTCAAATTTCTCAATGTGTCAAGCAAAGTCCAGAATGTTTTCCTTATACAAATGTACAACACTTCTAATATTCCATTCATGAATCAAAATTTTATGATGAAATTGTTTTTGAAAATTACAAGTGATTATCTGGAGTAAAAGATTACCTGTATAAAAACATTGATATGTCTTGTCAACATTTCAACAATTTCATGAGCAAGAAAAGTTATTAATTTAATCCTATTAAAGAATACCTGTTTCTATTCTGCTGTAATAACCCACTATGGAAGTGCATGTCTGTAAAAGTGACTAAAATCACAAAAATCACATTTTTGAGAGTGTGACGCATCGTTTGTATTGATAAGTACAGCAAGTTGTATTGTGTGTAAGTAAGATCAATTCAGTGATATTTTTTGCTCAGTCTTACTGCCGAATACAGGCTGTTTCCCCTAGCTCAAAAGTGCCTTATTTTCCCCAAATAGCCAAAAACTAAGGAATATATTCCAAAATTCAATACAAATGATGTGTTATTTTCCCAATACATAAAGAAACAGACTGTAGAAAAAATTAGGTAACAAAAACACTGAAATTACTCCATATAGTTAACAACATCCTATATTGCTCCAACGAAATGGTAGAATACTATTGGTACGATAGAACTGGTGAAACTAATTGTTGACTGGTCGTGACATCACGTCCAGAATTCATGGGAAACAAATCCCTATATAGAAGGCATAAATGTCACCATAATGTTACTGTCCAGTCACTTCTGAGGTGGACATTTGACCTATCTATGCTTGTTAAAAGAACTTAATACGGGAACGCCTTTACTTGCAACCATGCCTCACAGAAGAGTGTTGCTGTGTACCTACCCTTGTCGTAGAGGCACCAACCATGCCTCACAGAAGAGTGTTGTTGTGTACCTACCCTTGTCGTAGAGGCACCATTCCTGTTTCTACTGTTTCCTCGTTGTCATCGTCATCCAGATGAATGTTCACTTTAGCCACATTGTAAGTCTTGCATTGTCGCAGGAAGTCTTCATAATATGCCTAAACATATAAAGGATAAAATAATTTTTACTGTAATTTGCTTCACGATACTATACAAATCACAAAAGCAACAAAACAAAAACAATGAAGTTAAAATCTACATCAACAAGAGATTCCAGAGGGATCTTGGCACCAACCATTGCAGGTGTAGGACATAGATGGAACAGTGAAAGAAGTTCAAGGTCATTCGTATGAAGAAACTTCCCAGCACTCCATCCCATAAACCTACTGACTTTGGACCTCAGGGGACTTTAAACAAATATTATTTTTAAAGCTTCTTGCACCATAAAAACTTTTGTTGATATTTGACCGCAGTCACTACGCAGTGTTGACCTTTGTACTCAACACTTTATCTAAGAAAAAAATTGCATAAATTATCATAATATTGTCGAGATTCAAGATGGCTGTAGACCTTATATTTCTTTGAACTAGAAAACGTCTGTAAGACATGAATGGTCCTTTGGTTGACCTACATATAGAAACAGTGACCTTGAAATTGACAATTTGTTAAGAAATGAAGTTGGTAGTGTCATTACAACGAATTGGGACGGGAAGGACATGATTAACGCAACTCCTCTACATAAAACTGTTGTTTAAATTTTTAACATTTAGCTGACCCCTGTAATCTTGAAAGGAAATCAAGGTCATGTAAGAAACTTCAGGAGAATATTCTTCAAGCTTTTTACACGTAATAACCTATGATGACATTTGATCCCAGGTAACCCTCAAAGCTGACATTTGATCCCAGGTAACCCTCAAAGCTGACATTTGACCTCAACCAACACAAGGTAAAAATGTGGTTAACATGAACTTGTGATGTCATTAATTATGACAAGTTAGTAACAGGATACATTCTGGATAATTAGATATAACAACTACCGGGTAATTCTTAATGGATTTGAAAATGCTGTACAGGCTGTATACCCTGATAGTTAATCTTACATTGATAAGGGGAAGATCGCATTTACAATACTCATGATCCGATACTGATGTATACACATTTGTTTACCAATATTGAGAACTTTAAGGTCTTAATACTGATTGGCTAAAGTAAAAGGTCACCAGAATGTGGCCTTTGACGTTCTTAGACATGCAGAGAATCTGAGTGAATAAGAATTTACTTTAAACAATGTTGTATTTAAGCTTAACCTTGACAAAAACAATGATGCTGAACTTTGTCCTTGTAATAGACAGCCATCTGATATGGTACTGGCCTTTGTCCTGGTCATGTACAGATATCTGATATACTGACTGACCTTTGTCAGGTCATGTACAGAAATCTGATATACTGACCTTTGTCAGGTCATGTACAGAAATCTGATATACTGACCCTTGTCAGGTCATGTACAGATATCTGGTAACTGACCTTTGTCCTGGTCATATACAGAAATCTGATATACTGACCTTTGTCCTGGTCATGTACAGAAATCTGATATACTGACCCTTGTCATGTCATGTACAGATATCTGGTATACTGACCTTTGTCAGGTCATAGACAGATATCTGGTATACTGACCTTTGTCAGGCCATGGACAGAAATCTGGTATACTGACCTTTGTCAGGTCATGTACAGATATCTGGTAGACCGACCTTAGTCAGGTCATGGACAGAAATCTGGTCTACTGACCTTTGTCAGGTCATTGACAGATGTCTGGAATACTGATCTTTGTCAGGTCATGGACAGATATCTGGTATACTGACGTTTGTCAGGACATGGACAGATATCTGGTATACTGACCTTTGTCCTTGTCATGGACAGATATCTGGTATACTGACCTTTGTCATGGAGAGATATCTGGTATACTGACCTTTGTCATGGAGAGATATCTGGTATACTGACCTTTGTCAGGAAATGGACAGATATGTGGTATACTGACCTTTGTCAGGACATGTACAAAAATCTGGTATACTGATCTTTGTCAGGTCATGGACAGATATCTGTTATACTGGCCTTTGTCAGGGCATGGGCAAAAATCTGGTATACTGACCTTTGTCAGGTCATTGACAGATGTTTGGTATACTGATCTTTGTCAGGTCATGAACAGATATCTGTTATACTGACCTTAGTCAGGTCATGTACAGAAATCTGGTATACTGATCTTTGTCAGGTCATGGACAGATATCTGTTATACTGACCTTAGTCAGGTCATGGACAAAAATCTCGTATACTGACCTTTGTCAGGTCATGGACAAAAATCTGGTATACCGACCTTTGTCAGGTCATTGACAGATGTCTGGTCTACTGATCTTTGTCAGGTCATGGACAGATATCTGTTATACTGGCCTTTGTCAGGGCATGGGCAAAAATCTGGTATACTGACCTTTGTCAGGTCATGGACAGAAATCTGGTATACTGACCTTTGTCAGGTCATTGACAGATGTCTGGTATACTGATCTTTGTCAGGTCATGGACAGATATCTGTTATACTGACCTTAGTCAGGTCATGGACAAAAATCTGGTATACTGACCTTTGTCAGGTCATGGACAGATATCTGGTATACTGCCCTTTGTCCTTGTCATGGACAGATATCTGGTATCCTGACCTTTGTCATGGACAGATATCTGGTATACTGACCTTTGTCAGGACATGGACAGATATCTGGTATACTGACCTTTGTCATGGACAGATATCTGGTATACTGACCTTTGTCCTTGTCATGGACAGATATCTGGTATACTGACCTTTGTCAGGTCATGGACAGAAATCTGGTATACTGACCTTTGTCAGGTCATAGACAGATATCTAGTATACTGACCTTTGTCAGGTCATGGACAGAAATCTGGTATACTGACCTTTGTCAGGTCAAGGACAGATATCTGATACCTTGACCTTTGTCCAGGTCCTGGACATGTACAGATATCCGATATACTGACCTTTGTCCAGGTCCTGGACATGTACAGATATCTGATATACTGACCTTTGTCCAGGTCCTGGACAGATATCTGATACCTTGACCTTTGTCCAGGTCATGGACAGCTATCTGATATACTGACCTTTGTCAGGTCATGGAGAGCTGTCTGATATACATGTACTGACCTTGCCTGTCCTAACAAGTTGAAGTCTGCTTTTCGTGACTCTTTTCTGTACAAAATATCCCAAAAAGGCTGGAAGAAGCATGTACCTGAAAATATAAAAAACATACACTTTTAATCATTTAATCATACTTGGAGAGAAGGCTTGTATCACTCACCTGGATATTTCAACCATCATGGCTCTACCTCTCAGCACAGAAAAAGGGGGAGGCGGCAACATCTTTCCTTAATAATTATAACACTGATTACCTAGTCCAAACGATGCTTCATGATGATCAAAATATGATCAACTGAACAAAAGAATTAAGCTTTTAAAGACTTGCCTTGCCCATCAGACCCCAGAAAAGCTACACTCCTCCTTTACATAACAATTAATTCCCAGGTCCCAAGAACCCGGGATGCTCCATAGCTTTGTTTGAGATCTGTATGTATTATAGGACCTAGGTTATGACCCAAGGGAAGGGCTAGAACCCATTGTTGATCTTTGTAGCTATTTTCATTCATTCATGCCCATCATGTAGTTATAAGATTTTCTGACTGTTGTAAAATCAGCACTTTTGGAGCTCATTGTGTATCAAAGGAGGATACTACTTCATGGAGTAGAGAGTCAACTACAATGAGCAGTGAGGAGAAGTGACTTATTACACCATATTAATGTGATTCTAACAAGCATTACTGTCTATCTAAACACACATTAACTACACAAATTCTTTATATGTATTATTCTCTTTGAATTGGAAGGTAAAAAAAAATTCTGACAAATGACAAGTTATATTAAGATTAAGAAGATAGGACTGTTAAATACTGTACAACTAAATAAGTCTAACTGTCTGTTAAATGTCACCATTCTAACCGTCCTTTGATACGTCACCATTCTAACCGTCCTTGGATACGTCACCATTCTAACTGTCCTTTGACACATCACCATTCTAACCGTCCTTTGATACGTCACCATTCTAACCGTACTTTGATACGTCACCATTCTAACCGTCCTTTTAATACGTCACCATTCTAACTGTCCTTTGACACGTCACCATTCGAACATTCCTCTGATACGTCACCATTCTAACCGTCCTTTGATACATCACCATTCTAGCCGTCCTTTGATACATCACCATTTTTGACATGTCACCATTCGAACCGTCCTCTGATACGTCACCATTCTAACCGTCCTTTGACACGTCACCATTCTAACCGTCCTTTGATACGTCACCATTCTTACCGTCCTTTGATACATCACCATTCTAACCGTCCTTTGACATGTCACCATTCGAACATTCCTCTGATACGTCACCATTCTAACCGTCCTTTGACACGTCACCATTCTAACCGTACTTTTAATACGTCACCATTCTTACCGTCCTTTGATACATCACCATTCTACCCGTCCTTTGACATGTCACCATTCTAACTGTCCTTTGACACATCCCCATTCTATCCGTCCTTTGACATGTCACCATTCTAACCACTCTTTGACATGTCACCATTCTAACTATCCTTTGATACGTCACCATTCTAACCGTCCTTTGACATGTCACCATTCTAACTGTCCTTTGACACATCACCATTCTAACCGTCCTTTGACATGTCACCATTCTAACCACTCTTTGACATGTCACCATTCTAACTATC